>NW_023503904.1:0-20335 GCF_014529535.1 Bradysia coprophila
AAATAAGGGCAATTACAGTTCTGATTGATCAAACACAGGGGCTCAAAGAACACAATCAAAACTTACGTGCATTTACGAACGAAAGAAATTACTAAAAAAAAATATCGAAATACATTGAACTCTGTACACGAGTCGAGCAGTAACCCGTCAGTCCGCAAGTCTACAAATGCATGCTAAGATAGTCGAGACAAGCTTTTCCAAATCCCGCAGCCGAGTTAATTCTCCTCACACTGACACAACGAATTGTAATCAGAAACTGTTCTGACGAAAAACGAGCGATTATATTGTACAGGTGCCTTGGTACCAAAAAAACATTACGTGACGAGCTTCCGCGAGTCAGCTTATCAAATAAATACGGCGGATTTTCTGATTTGACAATGCTATGTAACGCAGAGCAGCACCGGTGTCTGATGTAAGTCATCAGAGAGCAACCAAAAATCTTATTTACATAATCTCGAGTACTGTCATAGCGTCTTAACCCATACACGAAGCGAACACAGGCAGAGAAAGCTCTTTCGAGTGACTTGACGTCAGCAGCGCTTAGGTTGGTAGAGTAAACACACTAGCCATACGTGAATGCCGGCACGATGGGGTCTTGACCAACATCAGGCGCATTTTCGTTGAGAAAAGGTGACCATTGGGCCAAAGGCTACGAAGCCACGAGAATACGTTAGCGCATACCACTTTCACCTGACTCTTGAAAGAAAGTTTCTTATCCATGAGGAGGCCGAGATTCAAAACTTCATCCATATACGGTATTACGATACCATCAAGAAGGATACACGCGGAAACAATTGGGTCTTCAGTACCGCATCACTCAACTCAGAAAAAACAATTGCCTGAGAGTTCTTCGCGTTCAACGAAAGGCGATTCACACGTGCCCAGCGACTCACTGCATGCAGATCTTGGTTCAGCCTGACAACAGACTCATTCAGACGACTCCTTTCAAACGAATAAAACAATTGAACGTCATCAGCAAACGCGTGGTAAATAGAAAAATAGTTATTTATGCAATCGAGGTACAAAGTACTTTATTAAAGGGTTGATATTTTGGAATTTAAAATAGGCCGTTTATTGTATCGTGAGCATAATAAAGTACTTTGCATTCAGTCAAATACAATATTTTATGCCACAGAGGCATCTAAAGTTTGCAGTGACATAAATAACTATTTTGAACCTTAGTTGGAATGTCTGTTATTTCTATAATATCTATAATTTAAAACACAAACACGGTGCACTTCATCTCACCTTGGGTCACCTCGGTGCACCACGCGTCACCTCGGTGCACCACGCGTCACCTCGGTGCACCACGCGTCACCTCGGTGCACCATGCGTCACTTCGGTGCATCACGCATCACCTCGGTGCATCACGCGTCACTTCGGTGCACCACGCATCACCTCTGTGCACTACGGCCTCTGAAGGCCAGCCATCCGATGGTGTTTTTCAGAATCGACCTCCGACGTATTAGGGGAGCAGGTCCCCGGAGGTGCTTTTCAAAAAAGGCCCGCTTTAGAATCTGCCGGTAAAGCCTCCGTTGCAGTTTTTTCTAAATTGGCCTCAATGTGTGGCCACAATATGTGTTTTTCAAAAGCCGTCCAACAACCAAGTGGTTGACTTTAACGGCAGTGATAATAGTATTTTTCGTACCAAGACGGCGAAATGACGAATTTTTGCAGCACCAGTCCCTGACACACGGTCCACTTACTCCTTTACCGAACTTTATTTTCTGGGTTGGTATCGACAAGACTTATCTTTTTCAGAAATACTCAAAAAATCTTAAAACATTTAGGGGCCCATTTTCATAAAATAACCCAGAATTGTCACAATGTTTCAAGAAAACGAGCCGTCAGAACAGTCGGAGCGTTTGCTGCGACTGAGCCCCGTACGAACCCGTACATCTATTGCGCACGTGACCCTAGTTCGTCCGTCGCCCTACTCTTAACGTAAGTCTACTGCGCCCGTAAACGTCGGTAAAGTAAAATTCTTATGAAATTTGCACGTCTTAAAAATTGCGCATAGCGCAATTACGAAGCCCCGTACGATGTTCCTTCCAAACGTAACACAAATTTAAAATTGACCTAAAATTTCCTCAGTCCTATATTAACCTATATTTACCTATAAATAAACAATTTACTGATAAATATGCTAGTACATAGCTCAAAATAACTATCTATACCGTTATATAGCTCAATATAGCTCAATATAGCTATATATATTTATATATAGATATCCATATTTGGGATCCTTGAAACACCACACACACATAACCAATCACTTTCCACTGATCAGTAACTTTGTAAGTATCATTTTCACCGATTTATATTGTTTTTACAAAAATCCAAAATGGCGGCCGACGGCCATTTTATTAGGAGACCTGAAATAGTACTGACGATTCACATTTATTAATACCTTTCAAAACAAAAAACATTCATGAAATTCGGTCCAATTTTACTCGAGATATTAACAAAAACACCACCTTCACTGTACGGCCGAGTAGCCTCATATAAGCTCACTCCAAGAGACCTAGCTCACGCTCCGGTGAACCGAATTTCATGAATTTTTTCCCCTTATTGGTACGGTCAATACCTATCTATTGAAGCAAAATCCATCTAAATACGTTCAAATTTGGCCAACCTACAAGCAAAAACGGCTTGCCGCCCTGCACCTAGTTCACACCAAGGGGTCTAACAAACGAGTCGGTCATCCAATTTCCATAAACTTTTGTCGATAGGTATTGTAAATACCTTTCATTTGATGTATCACTTACCAGTGTAGCCTTTAAATGGCCAGAGAAATCTTTGGAAAACGTTAAAGCACTTATGAGGCCCCAACTCGGGAGGGGTCGACCCAAAATCGCCCATCTTCGAATTTAGCCTCACAATTTCAACTACCTCTCAGGGAAAAAAAAAATTTGAAATAGGATTTGATTTACTCAAGATATCGACGTGACAGACGGACAGAAGGACAGACGGACAGACAAAATTTTTATTGTGGATTCGTCATCTATGAACATAGCCAAACACTTTGCCCTTACCGCCTGCTTCGAATTCCATCAATTACACACGGCACCGTAATCCTATAAGCCCCTTCGTACTTCGTACGGGGCTAAAAAGATGCTCAAAATCTGGTGCGTTTTACATAACTTATTGTATATGGATGCACAGACGTTTTTGAGCTCCAATTATTACGTACTAATCCTATATTCTAAAATTATTTGTCATGATTAAGCTTATATTTTTTGTTCGCTCTAAATTTTTTAACGCTCTGCTTCTAGCATGAACATAAGAAATATTCGGAGGCTTATGCAATCAAAATAGGCCTTGAATTTTCTCGTAAAGATAGGAGTAATGATTTCTTAGTGTGAATAAAAACACACAACACATGCAAACGGGCACGCACACTTATTTGAAAATTTGGAGGCTTTTTCAAGGCTGTATACTTGGTGGACGTTCACAAGCCGATAAAAGAATATTAAAATTAAACGACTGCTGTTTTAGACTATTGGGGCCAAGGGCTATCTGGGCATGTAAACAAAGAGTCGCTAAAAAAAGCTAAAAAAAATCCCTCGATACGATTTTTGTGATAACTTCTGTAGATGCTAAGCTTTCCTAACCGAAAGAAGGAGGGCATCTTTGGGTGGCTAAGCCATCATTCGAACTCAAATGACATCCCAAGCAACATTGATTGTAACATAAATTTTGACAACATTAAATATCTTGAAATCTTAACAGCCAGCACATGTGCCCCGATGGTAGCCCTGTGCGTTATCTGTTTATATGGAGAGTTAAAATATAAAATGAACCAACTAAGTCATCTTGCCATGCACTAAGCTTTATTTATTGAAAAATGTTTTGACATAAAAGAGAGAAAATCGAAAATTATGCTCTGACATACTTCCGATGTAGAGGGATGACTGGAGCAATACTTTCGAGCAATATTCTTATATTCAGTCCATTCACGTAATTGGTTCTCAGCATTTTTAGAATCCGATCCTGTTTGCAAGTTTCTCACAGTATTCACAATAGAATATCCTGCAAAGAATAATAATAAGATAGTTATCGCGCCAACATATAAACAAGACAAAATGTCTCTTAGGGTCCAGTCAATCGACTCCGTTCTCGTCTGATTATATGTCGAATTAAAGTTTGTAGGGCAATCGAAGCTTTTGGAATCATCGAAGCTTGCAGAAGAGTCGTCGCTTATGGAAGAACTCAAGGTAGTCCAAGAATCCGGTCTTGAGGCAGCGATCAGGCTTGTAGAAGAGTTTCTTAAAGAATTTAGGCTTGTTGAAGAATCCACATCCAACCTTGTCAAACAACCTGAGACCAAATCTAAACTTGTTGGAGAATGCATGCTTGTTGAAATATTCACGCTTCTTCGAGCGTTTAGGTCTGTTGACGAATCCAGACCAACTCTTTTAGAAAAATCAAATGTTGGCGGAGAAATCGCGCTTGTTAGAGAATCTGAACTTGTTGAAGACTCCGGGCCAACTGTTGTTGAAAAATTAAATCTTGTCGAAGAATCCATGTTTGTTGGAGACCTCAAACTCGTTGAAAAATCCAAACCAAAACTTGTTAAAGGATCCAAACTCTTTGAAGAAAAAGAATCCAAGTCTTTTGAAGACCCCAACACCACATCTAAGCTTTCTGCATACTCTGAGGGTTTGTAAGAATCTGCATTTGTTGGAGAATTTAGGCTCGTTGCAGAATCCACAATCAATCTTGTTGAAGACTCCAAATGTATTGAATTATCCAAATCCAATCCTGTTAAAGAATCCAAACCTTTTGAAGAAACCAAGACCAAATCTAAGCTTTCTGGATAATCCGCGCGTGTATAAGAATCTGCGTTTGCTGGAGAATTCAGTCTCGTTGAAGAATCCAGATGAGTTGAATTATCAAAATCTAATCCTGTTGAAGAAACCAAGACCACATCTTGGCTTTCTGGATAATCCCACCGTGTGGAAGAATCAGCGTTGGTTGGGGAGTTCAGGCACCTTGAAGAATCCACACTCAATCTTGTTGAACAATCTAAATCCAAATCCAATCCTGTTGAAGAATCCAAGAGTTTTGAAGAAACCAAGACCACATGTAAAGTTTCTGGATAATCCGCGCGTGTATAAGAATCTGCGTTTGCTGAAAAATGCTGGCATTCTGGATAATCCCACCGTGTGGAAGAATCTGCGTTTGTTGGAGAGTTCAGGCTCCTTGAAGAATCCACACTCAATCTTGTTGAACAATCTAAATGTATTGAATTATCCAAATCCAATCCTGTTGAAGAATCAAAGAGTTTTGAAGAAACCAAGACCACATCTACGTTTTCTGGATAATCCGCGCGTGTGTAAGAATCTGAGTTTGATGGAGAATTCAGTCTCGTTGAAGAATCCAGATGAGTTGAATTATCAACATCCAATCCTGTTGAAGAATCCAAGCCTTTTGAACATTCCATGCTTGTACATGAATCCACGATAATCCAAGAGTCCAAGCTTGTGCTGGACTCGATACTATTGCAGGAGTCCAAGCTGATGATACTAATTTCCGAGGTGGTCCGCTTCAACGGGAAATTTTCGGTCACATGTTCACGAGCATCTCCATTTCCACATGACAGATAGATGTTCTGATTGAAACGTGTTACCAAGAATCTGTCAAAGTCACTTGCATTGGCGATCTGTATTTTATCCCCATTCCGAGCTGTAAATGAATTTACAAAAAATTATTTTCGCATTTTTGATGATGTAGGTGTGAAATTACCATAATAGTAGATTGTAAGGTCCCCAAAATTTAGCTCAGGATCATGCAAAACAACTTCAGCTTCAAGGTCTGACATTTGCTTCAAATCGGCAGCCATGAAAATGGATTTTTCGCCACTGTTCCAGATATTAATTTTGAAATTGCTTTCCGGTCTGGTGTTTGTCTCATTTCCACCTGAAAGCTCCATTCTCGCTGTGTTGTCACTTTTCACGTTCTACAGCAGCACTTAAAGAATCTATTCTCTGATAAATATTTTAGAAACCACTTTTTTCCACGTTTCTCCGCGTCCTATCCGGTCCAAAAACCAATAATGAATGATGTTACCGGCGTGTCGGTAGCGTCAAGAAAATTGAAAGATGGAGGCAAATTTGACAACACACTGTGTTTGGGTTTAGGTGGCGCTGCGACTCGCATAAACGAAAACCAGCATTGATGCACATAGTGCAGAGAAATGATAATAACTGTTCACTTTGACCATAGATAAGGAATTAGGGAAGAAAATACCGGACGCTTGTTGAAAAACCGGCTTTCGGCAATACGGGACTTCAGTACGGAAATACTGGTTTTTGAATGATCTTAGCAAAAATTTTGCATGATTTAAAGAAGCTATATCATCCCGTATATTCTACAAAATGCCTAAAAAGTTGATCCACGATTCTCATTGTTTACAATGAAAATACATAAATAACATAAAAAATATTCGGAGGCTGATGAAATCCATGAGGCACTGCGTTTGTTTTGTACAGACAGATGACTTGTTTTCGTTGTATGAGTGTAGCGTTTTGCAACCTTTTTTTAATTTTTTAAGGCCTGCGGGTAGATTCGATGCAGAATGGTCCACTGAACACGAAAATACGAAAAAAAAAAATGAAGTTCGAAGCTTCCATGCGCACCTCTGAAAACCGACTTTTTTGGTCCCCAAGCCATAGTGAGATTAGTTCTGCCGGCTGTGCGGAAAAATATATCCTAAGTGTATATGATAATTAATCGTAGAGACCGTGGCTTCAATTTGGCATACTTTAAAATTAAAAAAAAAATTGAGTCACCGTTGAACAATTACAAAAAGTGCTCCCGACCATGACTTTTTCAGATTTTTCTTGGATTTAAAGCTTTCTAAAATATGTGACTGGAAAGGAACATAGTCGTGTCGTAGCTCATTTTAAAGGGAATTTCAAGAGCTTTCAAACGAATGTAGACTCGACGTAAAGATTCACCGGGTTGCAGATTCGATGACCTTCTTGTGTGTAGAAAATCGTACGAAAAAAACCATATTTTTTTAATTTTTCACAGAATTTATACAAAAACGGTTCCAAATTGTACTTAGTATTGCTGGCGTTAATAATGCAGCAATGCTGGGTCGAAATGGGCGATGTAAGGTGTAATTTCAAAAAAAAAAATGTCGGTTTGATGATTTTTCGATTATCTTAATGATACGACTTAAAGTTACTAAGAACAATTTGGAACCGTTTTTGTATAAATTCTGTGCAAAATTTGCAATGACGAACTCCCCAAGGCAAGTTATTATTAATTGCTCTTCGGAACTCTCGCTCTGATCATTAAAGTCAACGCACTTCAAGAACAGGCACGAGAACCAGAATTAAATAAGTGGCCTGTTATTGGAGTGCGTTGTTAAAGTCTATATAATATGATGCATCCTTCACGATTGGCGTATTAATTTTGTTGGAACCAAATTTGGTATTTAGTATTGAATTTTGGCATGTGACATCAGACATGAGTCGGTTATCCGAAAAACCGAAAATTTCGGATCGGTTTTGACCGAACCGAATATTTCGGTTCGGTTATGACCTATCCGAAATTTTCGGTTCGGTTTTGACCGAAACGAAAACTTCGGTTTTGACACGAAACAAGTTAAAATAAAGCTTAACTCGTCGAAATTAGTTAGTTTCGTCATGAACTAACCGAATTTAAGATAATTAAGTCATTCAATGGGTGGGTGTGCTGTGCTCTACAAAAAAACTCAGATGTAATTGACTCAATCTTTATTTCAATACCAACTCCATGCAATGACTCAATTAATTTATTTTCGGTTAGTTTATGACGAAATTACTTGATATCGACGAGTTAAGCTTTATTTTAACTTGTTTAGTGTCAAAACCGAAGTTTTCGGTTCGATCCGAAATTTTCGGTTCGATCCGAAATTTTCGGTTTTTCGGATAACCGACTCACGTCTGTGTGACATGGGACTCGGTGATATTAGTTTGTATTGGGTGTTTAATAAATCATGCCTTGGGGAATTCGTCATTGCAAATTTTCGTATAAATGTTTGACATATCCACCAAATATATTTCCTTCTCTATCTATTCATCCGAAACTTAGGTTCCTTAAGTTTTTAATACTTTGTTTTTGTCCAAGAAGTGCGATTATATATAGATTACCGTTTTGTCTGAGCTGAGTCCGTCGATCGTTTCCAAGTATTAGATGCATGATCGTCACATTTCTCTGAAATCTCGACATTCTACTTGTGGTGTCAGCGCAGTACCACCTGTTAACACTTTTCTGGCATAATGTGCATAGTCAGAGAAATCTTAAGTTGTCAGCACTGGACGAACACATGTACTCTGTCAATGTCAAACGCGTCCTCTATCACGAGCAGTGTTGGCAGCTTACCATTTCTTTGAAAATAGTTGAATTGACAGGAGTCACACCATTGACTCATTGGTGCCTTTGTAATTTCCAACTGAAAATATATGACCGAAAGATAAATTTAGTGGATATAGATCCTCGAAGAAGGGTGTATACCGTAACTTCGAGTTAACGTGACTTCCCCTGACTTTCACGTTTTTTTTCCTAATTTTTATGATTTTCGAAGAATCTATCTGGAACTGTTGACCACTCACTATACAGTAAAAGCATTTTATGCATGGTATGGTGCTTCTGATCAATTTATAATTTTATTGGACTTGTTTTGGTCGTGGTAACTAAGGCGTGAAACTGTAATAATAATAATGATGATGATGAAAATGTTAACGATGGACCGAATTGACATCACAAAATTCGTCTTATCCCTAATTTTCGCCTAATGCCATTACACATTCGAAATTAGGTGGAAAAGTATCGGAGTGACTAGAACATTCTTGTACGTAATTATTAAAATGTTTATTGAAAAACATCTTCCTATTCTATTGCTGTTATACGTTCATGTTTATGCCTGGGTAGGCAGCAATTGATCGTAATAAATGATTTCAAAGTTTTCAAGATTTCATCAAATTTTAGCGCAGAGTCAAACTGATGTACTCAAACTTAACATACAATTATGACAAGGAGTATGGTAGCTTGAATATTACCTTGACTGACAATGGATTGTCTTTATCAGCCAAGGCTATTATGGACATTGATCACATATTTCTTCACGCCATCACAAAATTTAGCTCAGACGGGTCCGAAAACTTTGACATAAATTTTATGAACAAGACGCTGAGTATTTGCAGATTAGCGCGCGACCGTAGATACGAGCCACTTATCCAACTGGGTTATAAAATAATGTCGGAACAAATGCGTCTACCACAACGGTGCCCCGTTAAAAAGGTGTTTTGCTGTTAGTAACTGTTCCATTTTGACATATTACTTCAGGTCATTTTTGCAGAATTTTTTTTTATCTGTGAGAAACCACGTTTTCGAAACGAACCGATTTCCGCCTGTTTTGCCCGCAACTGCAATTTTTATTCACCTTGTGTTCTCAGTGTCAACTGATGAGGCATTGCACAAAATATTCGAGGTCGCACTTGTGGTCAAATTCGGGTTGAACAATTTCGGGTTCAGGTCAGGTTCGGGTTAAACCCGAAATCGAAAATTCAAGTTCGGGTCAAGTTCGGGTTGAACCCGAAATAATTTTTCAGGTTCGGGTTAAATCAAGTTCGGGTTCCGGTCTGACCGAACCCGACCCGTTCCGAGCCTTATTTCGTGAGAATTTTTCAAGTTCCCAAATTGCACCAAATTTTACTTTTTTTAAATGCAACTAATTTGAGCATATGCCTGGTCTGATCCATTCAGTACAGAATATTTAAAGCAAAATGTAATTATTTTTCAGATTTTTTTTCTTGTTCCTAGGGAAAGCAAAAGCATGTGTATATTTTATCACATACGCCCGATGTTCGGATGTCAAAATTACTTAACTAGAAGTTTAATTCAAAAATTACACTTCAGGTCTGTGTTGTTGTCTAGTTTTCGATAATGTGATAAAATAGAGTACACACCAGACTGGAGAGCCGCCGATTTTCAGCCGCCGTCATTCAACTTTTTTCTTTTTTTCTCTTTCGATTTTTGATTTTTATATTTTAAATAAATGTGATTTTGTTTCTTAAAAAAAAAAATATTTAGCCGCCGCCAGCCGACTTTTTGGACGGCGGCGATGTAAAGCCATCGATATTTTTTCGGCTCTCCAGTCTGGTACACACTTGTCACTATCAGTCTCGGCAAGCCTCGACTTCTTCGTGACAAGTGTGTAATATATATTACATGACTAGAGATAAAAAGATGAAAAGTAGAATTTTCGTGTGAATTTTGTTTTTACGAGGCGAAGCCGAGGTCAATAAACACACGAAAACGAGACTTTTCATTTTTATCCCGAGTCATGTAATGGATTTTACATGCTGAGGGCGTCGAAAGTAGTGCTTGAAACATGAAAAGTACGGTTTTCGACGCATATAGCATGTAAAAGTTTTTGTTCAGATAACATTGTAGTCAATAGTCATTTTCTCACCTCAGCCTTTTTTGTGAAAAACGTTGTGTTCACCTCGAAGAAAAGTTGGAAATTTCATTTTCTCTGGTAACTCTTAGGCCTCGCTACGTTTTGGCCACAAACAAAATGGAATTTTCAACTCTTCTTTCCTAGGTTAACAAACAACTATTTCAAGTCCATGAACATTCTGTATGAACAGCTAAACGTATAGAAATAAGTAGAAGTATGAAACTTAATTTGTGAAGTTTTTTTTTTGCGTCTTTTCGTCTAATTTCCGAAGTGCGAAGAAATCCTTTAGGAGGTTTAGTATACCTATTATTCGTTCCTCTTGCAATCATTTGGGTATACTCTGATACTTCTTTCGCTTAAAATGTTGCTAAGTGTTTGATAACGAATCTTTTACTTCACTTGTTTATGCATACATTTTGGGATTTCTTCCAAGGCTGTAAACTTTGGAAGAGGTGACGCACACCTCCCGTGATGAAATGGAGAAACCAAAATGAGGAATAAATGAAATGAAACAACAAAATGACGTCACGCTCTGTGAACAGGCACGTTTTATTGGCTTTCTATGTTGTTCATATATTTGCTTCTATTAAAGAATCTAAAGCCATAAAGGAGAGAAACTCCACGATTATGTGCTGACATTCTTCAGTTGAAGGGTGTTCCTCGCAAAATTCTCGAATAATTTTTTTATGTTCCGACCAGTGGTCCACTCGAGTTTCACATACCGGTTCAGCCGTTTCTCCACTAAATACTACAAAAGATATTGCAATGACCGCGATCAGGATGAAGATGAGTAAAGCCATTAAAGAGACGTATAAACACATATCCATTTGAACGTTGATCAAATTTATCAATCCACCCATGAATACACATTTTTTGTTTAACCATGACACATAGATCTTCTGATCATTGTGATTTTCCAAGAAAATTTCGAAGTCTTCGTCATCCTCGATCTGTACGAAATTGAAATTCTTATCTGTAAATTCGAAATAAGAAAAAAATTATTTCGATTCGATTGGATGCATTTCAAGTGTAAAATTACCCAAATACTTGATGGTAAGGTCATCTTGATTTCGGTCAGGATAACACTCCGATATTTTAGTGTGAAGATCTGAAAATTGCTTCAAATCTTCAATCATGAAAATTGACTCGTCGCCATAATTGTTAACATTCACTTTAAAATAGTTTTTCGTTTTATTAGTGGTCACGGTTTCACCTGACCAACTTATTTCACTGTCACTGTCACACACATCTGATTCATTTACGAAACCCATCTTGGATAAAATTTTCAACATTTTCTTCATTTTCAACAGTTGTTCTTCCTTTGATGTCCAAATCGAAATCAATGAATGACGAGTAACCGGTATTATATCACGTGTAGCAGCGTCGCAAAATGGATGATATGCCGAACTATGACAGTTCATCGGATGAAAAAGAAAATGCATGGAACGGAGGCCATATTGCTGTGTTTACATTCGAGTGAGCAAACAAGAACTCACATTCGAAGGTGACATGAGAGCCGTAGATTAAGAGCGAATTATACCGAACGTATTGTTGAAGCGTATATACTAAGCATTGACTACTCGATTTCATTCAACGCGACTCTTTACATCACATAGCAATGTGTATTATAATGCAGCCTTCTTGATCGTTCAAATGAATTTCTGTATACACAAGAACTTTGGAACAAAATGTAGGACATGTTTTGCATTGGAAAGGTGATTATGGCCCGTAATTGCGAAAAACGTTTTATCTACCACGGTAGGTATGCCGGTATTTTTTCGCACACGACGTCTTGTCGACCACGGCTTCGCCTCGTGTTGACAATAGGTGCGAAAAAATACCTTCATCTAATGCTCGGAACAGGTCAGGTTTGACCTGACCTGAACCTGAAATGAACAAACCTGATATATTCAGGTCAGGTTCAGGTCGAACCTGATCTTGACCTGAACTTAATTTTTAAACTTCAGGTTTGACCTGAGCCTGAAATATCTTAACCTGAATCTGACCTGAACATGAATGAAAATTTCAGGTTTGACCTGACCTGTTTGACCTGAAGTTAACTACAGCGTTTGAGCGAATGAAGTAAAAAAAAAACAAGGCATCAGAACAGTCGGAGCGTTTGCTGCGACTTAGCCCCGTACAACCCGTAATCCTATTTCGTCCGCAACCATAATACGTCCGTAGCCCTAATAAGCCCGGAACCCTAATACGTCTACAACCCTCTAATGCGTCTGTTACCAAAATGCAAGTCAAGTTGGGCATTGTCAAATTTACTGAAACTGTTCATTTTTAAAATTGCGCATAGCGCAATTACGAAAGCCCGTACGAAGTACCTTTCAAATAAAACCAACAATTTACGACATTATTTTAGAAACCCAAAATTTTTTGACAACTTTCCATTGGGTATTCAATTACCTCTCAAATGAAACAAAAACTAGCAAAATCGGTTGAGATTTACTCGATTTATGTGCAAAAAGCACTTAGGGCCGAGTAGCGGCCTTAGTCCAAGGGCCCAAATTTGAAACTTTTTTCGCCATCATTTCTATTCGGCATTCAAATATCTCTCAAATGAAACAAAAACTAGCAAAATCGGATGAGATTTACTCGATTTACGTGCAAATGTGCAAATGTGCAATTTATGTGTTTTATATTATAGATTTTTCGTACAAAAGTAACGTCATTTTCCAGGTATGAATCCAATTCCACCCGATCTTACTAAAAAATTCTTATGTCAAAAATATGCTCTTTGTACAACATCAAGACGTATCGAATCTGTAGAGTTTTTTTTTGATAGGTGAAACAGGACATAAAAATTCACTTATATTCCGACATTGTCAAATAAGCCATACATTAAATTTTGTACTCCATTTTTTGCTTGCGGGGTGAATTTTCTTAAGGCTCGGAACGGGTTTGGGTTGACCTGTTTTAGTTCAGGTTGACCTGAACCGGATTCATGACCTGAACCTGAAAAATTATTTCGGGTTCAGCCCGAACTTGACTCGAACTTAATTTTTCGATTTCGGGTTTAACCCGAACCTGACCTGAACCCGAAATTGTTCAACCCGAATTTGACCTGAACCTGAATTTTCAATTTCGGGTTCGACCCGAACCTGAACTGAATCCGAAATTTTAAATTTAATCAGGTCGAACCCGAAATTGAAAATTCAGGTTCAGGTCAAATTCGTGTTGAACAATTTCGGGTTCAGGTCAGGTTCGGGTTAAACCCGAAATCGAAAATTCAAGTTCGAGTCAAGTTCGGGTTGAACCCGAAATAATTTTTCAGGTTCGGGTTAAATCAAGTTCGGGTTCCGGTCTGACCGAACCCGACCCGTTCCGAGCCTTAATTTTCGTGAGAATTTTTCAAGTTCCCAAATTGCACCAAATTTTACTTTTTTTAAATGCAACTAATTTGAGCATATGCCTAGTCTGATCATTCAGTACAGAATATTTAAAGCAAAATGTAATTATTTTTCAGATTTTTTTTCTTGTTCCTAGGGAAAGCAAAAGCATGTGTATATTTTATCACATACGCCCGATGTTCGGATGTCAAAATTACTTAACTAGAAGTTTAATTCAAAAATTACACTTCAGGTCTATGTTGTTGTCTCGTTTTCGATAATGTGATAAAATAGAGTACACACCAGACTGGAGAGCCGCCGATTTTCAGCCGCCGATTTTCAGCCGCCGTCATTCAACTTTTTTCTTTTTTTCTCTTTCGATTTTTGATTTTTATATTTTTAATAAATTTGATTTTGTTTCTTAAAAAAAAAATATTTAGCCGCCGCCAGCCGACTTTTTGGACGGCGGCGATGTAAAGCCATCGATATTTTTTCGGCTCTCCAGTCTGGTACACACTTGTCACTATCAGTCTCGGCAAGCCTCGACTTCTTCGTGACAAGTGTGTAATATATATTACATGACTAGAGATAAAAAGATGAAAAGTAGAATTTTCGTGTGAATTTTGTTTTTACGAGGCGAAGCCGAGGTCAATAAACACACGAAAACGAGACTTTTCATTTTTATCCCGAGTCATGTAATGGATTTTACATGCTGAGGGCGTCGAAAGTAGTGCTTGAAACATGAAAAGTACGGTTTTCGACGCATATAGCATGTAAAAGTTTTTGTTCAGATAACATTGTAGTCAATAGTCATTTTCTCACCTCAGCCTTTTTTGTGAAAAACGTTGTGTTCACCTCGAAGAAAAGTTGGAAATTTCATTTTCTCTGGTAACTCTTGGGCCTCGCTACGTTTTGGCCACAAACAAAATGGAATTTTCAACTCTTCTTTCCTATGTTAACAAACAACTATTTCAAGTCCATGAACATTCTGTATGAACAGCTAAACGTATAGAAATAAGTAGAAGTATGAAACTTAATTTGTGAAGTTTTTTTTGCGTCTTTTCGTCTAATTTCCTAAGTGCGAAGAAATCCTTTAGGAGGTTTAGTATACCTATTATTCGTTCCTCTTGCAATCATTTGCGTATACTCTGATACTTCTTTCGCTTAAAATGTTGCTAAGTGTTTGATAACGAATCTTTTACTTCACTTGTTTATGCATACATTTTGCTACATAAGCGGATACCACTCAGAGTATATCGCTTATTTTTGTCATTGTCGTCGATAACAGTCATCTAGACTAGTCATCATCTCGAACATATGAAACAATTAATGCGCCGGACAGGGGAGAAAAGACGCGAAATGAAACTGAAACAGCATAATTAATCGATCCTTCGGACCAGACACTTTTTTATTGAGTAATTTATCCTGTTAGTCGCTGTGACAAATAGGACAGAAAACCAACGATTACATTCTGGCATTTTTCCGACGAAGGGTGTTGCTGACAAAATTCTCGAATAAATTTCTTATATCCTGTCCATTGGTCTGAGCGCTGTTCAGGCAGCGAATCGCGATCAAAGAGTCCATCAAAATCAACAAATTCGGTGATAAGGAAGAAGATGGCGAAGATAGCTGGTAAGTGAATCAACATTAAGATAATCCATTCTTCCTTGGATTCCTGCGGTGTGTTCGGTGCATTTTTGGTCATCACATTGCCATTTACCAGTGACACGTAGATATTCTGATCAACAAACGTTTCCATAAAGATTTCAAAGTCATCCGTACTGGCGATTGGTATTTTATCATTCTTCTCGTCTGTTAACAAAATTTAGAAAAAAGAAAACATTATTTTGCATTGTGATTTACTTCGACTTTGTGCAAAATTACCGCAATAGTGAATAGTGAACTTCTCCAAATATAGCTTCGGATAACGCTTAAATACTCCGGTCAGAATATCGGAAAAATTCTTCAAATCGGCAATCATGAAAACTGACTTGTCCCCATTATTAGAAAAATTAACTTTGAAATAGTTTTTCGATTTATTACTAGTCACACTTTCCGTTAATGATTTCATTCCACTGAAACTATCATGTTTAATACCATTCAGAAAACCCATTTTGAATAAAATTTTCACTATTTTCTTACTCTTCAACACGTGTGTCAGCGTCGCAAAATGGAAGGCACATAGGCGAATACCCATCTGTCACCGAACTATGACAGTTCAAAGCAAAACGAAAATACATGCAACAGCGGCCATATTGCTGTGTTTACATTGGAACAAGGTTGGAGTAGAAAAGTAGCTCAATTTCGAAGATGAAGTTAACGTCATATAGTAAAGTAGGTATAAACAGGCATGAGCAGTAATTTTTTTTTGAAATTTTAATTATTCTGAAAAGAGACGAAGCCCTGAATCTGCTTCGGTTAAATTTTTCATTGTTCTAATGTCACTTTTAACGCTTAACGAAAATCAAACAATGGAAAATTTGATCGACACAGATTCTCAACGCTTCATCTGTTTTCAGCATTAGGGACCTAAATAGTAAATTCGGAGCAAATTCGATTGCGATAACCAACCTGTTTAATTTCAAACTTATAACTTGCCGATCTGATTACCTACTAAAATAAATAGTCATTTGTTTGGATGCGCTTAATTACCAAAATCTGCCAGAACCTGGATGGTGCGGGAAATTACTGTTTCTTTGAATTCATCAAATTCTAATCGAAAAACAGCAGAATGCTTAAGTTTTACAGAAACAGAATATTTATCTTTAGATCAGTTAATACAGACATCAAAAACATCATAATTCGTGTATTTTTCTAAAAATATTATTTTGCTTTCGAGTTAAGAAACACTATTCACTCTGTACCCAAAAAAGTATCCTGAACATGTCAGTTCATGGCAAGTGGGGTATTATTGTAAAACTACGTTAAACCTCTATCAGGGCATCCACTAATCTAAAGATAAATATTCGCCAGGTACGATATATCACCTTTTGAAGCTCACAGCGCTCCCACAGTGTCCTACTTTCCTACTTTGTCCTACTGTCCTACGTAGGACACTTCAAGGACTTTAATTAAGTAACAATCAAGCGGATTTTGAGCTCGAAAAGTAAATTGAAATGAAGAATAAATAGTCGATACAAGGAACAACAGCCAGTCAAAGATGGTATTAATGCATATAAGGGTGTTATAAATATTCCCATAACTGATCGTCTGCTGTCACTTTGTCACAAACCATCAGGTTTATTTAGATCTTCAAAAATTCTAAGCTGAAAAGTGGTAGAAATAAAAGCAGCAGGACGAAAGAGTTGCTCGTAAACATAATGACAAAAAAACGAAGGAAGACAAGATAAGGGAAATCAATAGATCGATTGGTCAGGAATTGGCAACGGTAAATCAGGCGGAAAAGTGGTTGACCGACAGTAACAAATCTCTGAGCAAAGCTGCAAATTCACGGCAGAGTAAAATAGACCCTCTGGAGCGGTTCATTTTTGAAATGTTAAATAAGGGACCTAATACACTGTATAAAAATGAACTCAAATGAACACTGACATAAATTAAAAAGTTTTACTCGCATAAAAATAAGACTACTAGATTATTCAGGTCCCTAGTCAAATCAAGCACTCCTGCCTGGTTTACTTTACTCTGCCGTGTGTAAATTTCAACAGAACCGTGGAAATAAGTGAATTGATTACGGCATATCCAGCTCTAACAGCTGCAATCCAGCGAACAAAGACGAAAATCGAAGAATTGAAAAAACAGAAACCGTAAATTCAATTCAATTCAATTCATTTTATTAATCAAGGAACAAGAAGGAAATGAATCCTTATACAAATGTCCTTACGATTAAGCTTAAGATAACAATATTTAAATTTGATATGGGTGACATCACATTAACGACAATACACAGGAAGATAATTAGCAAAAAAAACACGATACATGGCATAGTTAAAATTAAAATTAGGCGTTACTATAGCGATTCGGGAAAGACAAAACAAAAATGGCAAAAAGGGTAATGGTAATCATCAAAATAAGGGCAATTACAGTTCTTGATTGATCAAACACAGGGGCTCAAAGAACACAATCAAAACTTACGTGCATTTACGAACGAAAGAAATTACTAAAAAAAAATATCGAAATACATTGAACTCTGTACCACGAGTCGAGCAGTAACCCGTCAGTCCGCAAGTCTACAAATGCATGCTAAGATAGTCGAGACAAGCTTTTCCAAATCCCGCAGCCGAGTTAATTCTCCTCACACTGACAGGCAACGAATTGTAATCAGAAACTGTTCTGACGAAAAACGAGCGATTATATTGTACAGGTGCCTTGGTACCAAAAAAACATTACCACGTGACGAGCTTCCGCGAGTCAGCTTATCAAATAAATACGGCGGATTTTCTGATTTGACAATGCTATGTAACGCAGAGCAGCACCGGTGTCTGATGTAAGTCATCAGAGAGCAACCAAAAATCTTATTTACATAATCTCGAGTACTGTCATAGCGTCTTAACCCATACACGAAGCGAACACAGGCAGAGAAAGCTCTTTCGAGTGACTTGACGTCAGCAGCGCTTAGGTTGGTAGAGTAAACACACTAGCCATACGTGAATGCCGGCACGATGAGGGTCTTGACCAACATCAGGCGCATTTTCGTTGAGAAAAGGTGACCATTGGGCCAAAGGCTACGAAGCCACGAGAATACGTTAGCGCATACCACTTTCACCTGACTCTTGAAAGAAAGTTTCTTATCCATGAGGAGGCCGAGATTCAAAACTTCATCCATATACGGTATTACGATACCATCAAGAAGGATACACGCGGAAACAATTGGGTCTTCAGTACCGCATCACTCAACTCAGAAAAAACAATTGCCTGAGAGTTCTTCGCGTTCAACGAAAGGCGATTCACACGTGCCCAGCGACTCACTGCATGCAGATCTTGGTTCAGCCTGACAACAGACTCATTCAGACGACTCCTTTCAAACGAATAAAACAATTGAACGTCATCAGCAAACGCGTGGTAAATAGAAAAATAGTTATTTATGCAATCGAGGTACAAAGTACTTTATTAAAGGGTTGATATTTTGGAATTTAAAATAGGCCGTTTATTGTATCGTGAGCATAATAAAGTACTTTGCATTCAGTCAAATACAATATTTTATGCCACAGAGGCATCTAAAGTTTGCAGTGACATAAATAACTATTTTGAACCTTAGTTGGAATGTCTGTTATTTCTATAATATCTATAATTTAAAACACAAACACGGTGCACTTCATCTCACCTTGGGTCACCTCGGTGCACCACGCGTCACCTCGGTGCACCACGCGTCACCTCGGTGCACCATGCGTCACTTCGGTGCATCACGCATCACCTCGGTGCATCACGCGTCACTTCGGTGCACCACGCATCACCTCTGTGCACTACGGCCTCTGAAGGCCAGCCATCCGATGGTGTTTTTCAGAATCGACCTCCGACGTATTAGGGGAGCAGGTCCCCGGAGGTGCTTTTCAAAAAAGGCCCGCTTAGAATCTGCCGGTAAAGCCTCCGTTGCAGTTTTTCTAAATTGGCCTCTGTCTCATCAGCAAGTGTGGCCACAATATGTGTTTTTCAAAAGCCGTCCAACAACACAGTGGTTGACTTTAACGGCAGTGATAATAGTATTTTTCGTACCAAGACGGCGAAATGACGATTTTTGCAGCACCAGTCCTGACACACGGTCCACTTACTCCTTTACCGAACTTTATTTTCTGGGTTGGTATCGACAAGACTTATCTTTTTCAGAAATACTCAAAAATCTTAAAACATTTAGGGGCCCATTTTCATAAAATAACCCAGAATTGTCACAATGTTTCAAGAAAACGAGCCGTCAGAACAGTCGGAGCGTTTGCTGCGACTGAGCCCCGTACGAACCCGTACATCTATTGCGCACGTGACCCTAGTTCGTCCGTCGCCCTACTCTTAACGTAAGTCTACTGCGCCCGTAAACGTCGGTAAAGTAAAATTCTTATGAAATTTGCACGTCTTAAAAATTGCGCATAGCGCAATTACGAAGCCCCGTACGATGTTCCTTCCAAACGTAACACAAATTTAAAATTGACCTAAAATTTCCTCAGTCCTATATTAACCTATATTTACCTATAAATAAACAATTTACTGATAAATATGCTAGTACATAGCTCAAAATAACTATCTATACCGTTATATAGCTCAATATAGCTATATATATTTATATATAGATATCCATATTTGGGATCCTTGAAACACCACACACACATAACCAATCACTTTCCACTGATCAGTAACTTTGTAAGTATCATTTTCACCGATTTATATTGTTTTTACAAAAATCCAAAATGGCGGCCGACGGCCATTTTATTAGGAAACCTGAAATAGTACTGACGATTCACATTTATTAATACCTTTCAAACAAAAAAAAATCATGAAATTCGGTCAAATTTTACTCGACATATTAACAAAAAATACCACTTCACTGTACGGCCGAGTAGCCTCATATAAGCTCACTCCAAGAGACCTAGCTCAC
>NW_023503905.1:0-5862 GCF_014529535.1 Bradysia coprophila
AGCTAAATATGGAGAATTTAGAGGTAATTTATAATAATGAGAATCATGTGCATTAGCGACCAGATACACAATATTTTGCATATTAATTACCAAAGTGAATTTATTATTTGCATTAGTGTGGTGTTAGTACTTGCTGTACGAAAAGGAGTTAGTTTAACCTTTGACATGACTAAAGTGGTATACGGTATCATCAAAGCTCAATTTTCTGGTGCTGCATAGCGAATGCTTGAATTTATTATTTAAGCAAAAAACAAAACTTTGAAACTCATTAATCAGAACGGGCATAAGATGGTAAAGTTTAAGTACAGTAATTTGTCTTAACCCATTTAAAATTCAACTAAAGTGGAGTACTTAAATATTAATGAAGCTAAAATACTTCTTCCAGATTTTTCGTAGAAGCTTCCTTTGTATGCTCTCTACTTTATTGGGTTGAAATAGTCATCCATTTAATGTTGCATTAGAGCCTTCCGCATTTACACTAAATACTTTGTATGAAATGAATGTAATGCATTCATGTAACGCGAATAACATAACGTTTCACTGACAAATAGAGCGAAATCATTTCATAGTTTCTAGTGCTAGCAATATCAAATTTCCAACACATTTTTTTTCAAATCATCAAATTATTCGTCGCGAGAATAATTCGCAATTCGATTTCGATTTTCACATATGTGTACATATAATCACTTTCAATACTGTTGTGTCTATATGTAGGTTGTAGCTACAATGTATAAACATTCACGAAATGTGACACGGACCTACATATAATGAATCTCATTTCGTTCTGGATAATCCACTCATTAACACCCTCAAAGGCACTTGAAAACTGTAATGATTATGCTAATGGGTTGATGAGAGTTATGGCGGTTTTACTGGTATCATTTTAAATATTTAATCAGAAGAAATCAACAAATCCTAAAGTTGGATGACATTAAAACGTCTAAAATCTAAGCCGAAGCAATTTGCCTAAATTTACGCAAGGCGGTAGTTTCTTTTTACTATTTAATTCACAAAGTGGTTGGCTTTTATAATGGAATTTTAATGAATCTGAAAAACAATTAATCGTAATCGTTGAGGATCTTTACATGGTGGAAATTATTTCTGATTATAAAGTCACGCAGTACTGCCGCAATCATACATAATTCATTTTTAGGTATTTTTTTACTCAACTCAGCGACTGCTTCGAATAACCACGAGTGACCTCGGGAGACAATCTGCTAATCTACTACCTAAAAAGGCATTTATCATTCGGGGACATGAATACCTCGTCTGATGCTCCGTTACACAATTAGTTACGTCATTCACCAAAACCATTTCCTATACATTGATTTCTTGTGGTCAACAAAAAACTAAAGTTTCGAAGGAGGGAAGCTTAATTTAGTTTTTTTTTATCCCTTTATGGTCTGTTAACCAATGTGATGTAAAAAAATCATTCATGCTTCGTTCACTATGCGTTAGCCGTTTCGTCAGTTTCAATTTTCAAACACATAATTTTGACCATACAAGCTCAAATACTTAATACTGTATGCAACAAGATTATCGTATTAAATCATGAAAACGTTACCATTTATATCTTGTTTGTGGTAATTTCATTATATGAACTGTTTTGGGAATGTATCCATGTGTACACAGAAGCGCAATAATCGGTCTATAAATGTATTATTTCCTCGATTATTCCAGCAAAATGCTGCTGTTAGTGCTATTTACAGCCGAAGGGACAAATCGTGAACCCTTGGTATTAATATACAACTGTAACTGCAAGCAAAACTTGAAAACCAGAGATAATAAACATAACCAAACTTAGAAACCAAAATTTCGTTCAGAAACACACATTTTTGATTTAAATTTGAAATTATGTATGCGATAGCGATGGTATGGTGTGTTGTAAACAAGCTAAAGGATTGTTAGTTGTTTGTAACAAAGTTTTTGGTGGCTTTCTAGTGAAATGGGCAAACGGCGGTTAAATTTGTCAATGAATATCATGGAAAGAACATCTCAAAACAACGTAAACATAATATATACCCTCAACGGGAATTTTACGTGTCTTCATAACATTTTATCAATTTCACCATCAAATCAGATTTTACGAATAAATAATTTGTTTAACGCTCGTACATGGGTTGTTATGCTTAATGAAAGTTTAGGGAAATTTGGTAACGTGAGATCATTACATTGTCTCGTTTTCAGTTTGCTACAATCTGATATTTATGGTTGAAGAGAGAGAGACGAGCTAAGTTTATAATTTTACCATTCGTTCCCCGATTAAAACGTATTAACACCAATACGGAAGCGAATGGTTTCGCGTGTTGTTCACATTGAAAGTTCTCATAGCATCCAGATAATATCAATATAGATAAATTTTAATAAAAAAAATGAAAAATGAAAATTGCATCACAGCGTGGTCTGTCGATAAAAATAAAACATAAAATGTGGCGGATGTGGTGAAAAATATTAATGAAATTACCGGTTTATTATTGGAAGATAGGTTTATTGAGTGCGGTTACGCGGGATTTTTTTTTGTGGAATAAAATTGAAAATAAAGTTTTTGACTGACGGAATTCATAATTTGATATCTCAGAACATCAACCTCCGCTGAGAATTTCATTTCTACCGGTTTGAATTTGATTCTACCGGTCGGTGTGTTGTATATACATCTGCATTGTTCGGAAAATATACCGTAGTACTTCGTAGGGCTATAAAGAACCGGGCTATCTATTCTGTTGAAAAGGGTCAGTCAAACAATGACATATTTTCGAAAACAAATCCCCATGAGCACTAAATTAATGATATCTTTTTCGGTAGGGTTAATTTGCACGATGACTCGGGTATATCATTCATTATAATTTAATATTTCAATTGATTATATCAAAAAATAGAAAACGAATTCTGGTTTTCCATTCGTTTCGTTTTATTCTAAAAAATTAGATAAAAGTTTCTCTTCTAACAAATTAAATTGAAAAATAGCAAAGTCAGACGATTCGTACGAAATTCGTCAAAATAAAACTATTATCGTAAAAGCTTTTCCAAAATATACCAAAATATAATTCTCTTTCTGTATGTTATTCTGGTCGTTTTCGTCACTTTTATTAGGACGAGTGTGTTTCAATTGATAAGGCGAAGATAATCTCTCTCTTAGTATTTCACATATATTTTCCATTCTGAATTCTGTATCACCTCATCAGTTTAAAAGTTATTGAATGAACAAAGAACAATAAAACTAAAGTTTCGATGAACTTTCCATTACATTAATATTCAACATGGATAAAGTTAAATTCGTTATTTCACAGTAATGTGTACCAACTCGTAGATGCAATTCTAATATTTTTATACGTGTATGCCAGAGGTTATGTGTATAGTTAAGCAATACGAATCCCGAAACAAAGTTACCCAATGCTTAAAATAAAACAAAAGAACAAAATGTGGGGAAAATTCGGTGACACTGCCAGCATCGAGACGACGACATTGCTTAAATGATTATACGTTTTTTTTGCAAATTGGAAATATTCAATGGAGTACCGACAACTTGACATGGAAAAATGCTCATGACTCAACGTAAACGGATATCTCCGTTGTTGTACTTTTCGGTGGATATACGTAAATAAATTTAGCCTTCAGTAAATTTAGTGATATTAATGGCTTACAGGTGTTGAGTAAACAACTTTTCTTCTAACGGTAAACACAATGACAAAGAATTACGCAATGTTTTATTTATCCGCCCTATTTTCGATCGCTTTTCCATATTTTACTTTATCAAGAGTTTAATAAAAGAAATGATTTATCGCTATCATTAATTATAAACATTTAAGTCGAGTTCTGTTATGCACATGACTCTGTTCAAAGGATAAAACGTTTGAATTTTGGATGAACATCATCGTTGTTAGTTCTGGTTGAACCATAAAACAAACGATATTTCGGAATTATATGTCATAAAGTGTATTTAAACGACCACGGGTAAGGCATCTTGTTACAAGAGTGTTTATTTTGGCACAATGAAGTATTTTCGGACCATTGTTTGAAGTACCAAAATAAATCATTTCACGACGACAACACCTATCTCTATCATTGAATCAGTAACGAACTCTTCAATATTTTGTCATGTCATAGGGTGAGCGTACTAATCCTCGGACAAGAATGAACCTTCGAAACCTATTGTTCGTTCATTCATAACCTTTTTTTTGATGATTGATATCATTCTTGTCCGAGGATTGGTACGAATACTCTAATCAAATACGTTTTAAAATTGATAAAATGCATGGCTTAACAAACATTTTATTATGCATCGCTCAAGGATCGTACCAAAGTTAACGCAGCACAAACATATCACTAGCATCGAAACATAAAATCGAAATTAATTAGACCGGTTTTTAGAGCGGAAATATATTTGCGATCGAATAAAACATATTCGTCAGACTGCCCGTAGCCAATCAACAAAATATTATACTAAAACGTACACTCGTCAAATGATGAACTAAACGTAAAATGACCCGAGTGTTCAAGTGTTCTCCCACCGTCGGTAGTAAAAATCTTTCCATTATAAAATGAATAATAAATGGAAACACACACCAAACTTTTCCAATTCCAGAATGACAAAAACAATAAATTATACAATTTTGATTACATTTTAAAATAGCAATGAGTTTGTAAAATAGAGAATATTATTTCTGACGATATTTATCTGTAACTCGGCGTGTTATAAAAGTGGATGAAAGTGGGTAGATATTAGACCTTGATGTGGAGATGAATATCGATTTTCTTTTATAATTTTACTTTTTTTTTGCTATGCTAATTCCATTTTTTCCTCCAATTGTGAATGCCCTTAAAAAACCGTCACTCATTTTAGAGCATTTTAGCTTATCGATGTGATTCAATCGATCATACTAATTTATAATGAAGAATGGCTTCACTGTTCGTTAGTGCAACAATATAATTTCAGTAATTTACGCATTCAAATCACAACTGCTACTCACCAACAAATGGCACCAAACCCTCTTGTTCGTACGGTCCCATTGTCTCGTTTCCGGTGCACGCATTTTCGTCATTTCGATTTAAACTGCATCGATGATGTTGACTCCAATATTCATTAAACCAAATGTTGCGGCATTCAATCGAAATTTATTTGAATCACCATACGGAATATTGACACCAAATTCGGTACATAGTTTACGGTCAAGTGTTGGTTTCAATTTGCATAGTCTCATCAAATCCTGAAAATTAAATTAATTCAGACAGTTAGATTTGCACGGATTGTTCGGTGAGTTTGAATAGATCCTTTGTTTTGGATTAAAATTATTGATGCAATTTCAGTAATTGGCTATAAATGACAAGAAGACAAAACTGGAAATTGTTGAAAATTATGCACGTAAAGCAAAGAGTTAGTATGGCAATTGGCATTTTAAATTTATGGTATTGGTAAGTAGGATGCTATTTGCACCCAATTTTCGAGACCTCAATTGTTGGACCAGTTTGTACAAGCTAATTCTTACGAAACACCCAATTGTTATGCCAATTGAACATGGAAGATTCAATTGTACAAACTGGTTTCAAACTTGTTGTATAAACTGTTTCGAAAGAAGCAACTTATTTGCTTCCTTCGAAACACGTATTGTTAGGTTATGTTGTACAAGATGATCAGTGTGCTACTGACGAAACACCATTTGCTGCAGTTTGTACAAGTGAGAATCATGTTCATCCCCGGTGCGAATAGTGTATAAGGCTATTTGCATCCGGGTGCAAATAGTCACTTCGTTTTGGTAACGATAAAGGGTTTCAAAGTTATGATCGTTGCGAATAAACACAATCCATTCTTTCACCACCATCGTCCTCTCAAACCCCTCTTCACAATCCAAAGATTTTCCACCATTA
>NW_023503906.1:0-81667 GCF_014529535.1 Bradysia coprophila
TCACATGTGTTTTACATTTGTTTCGCATTTTTTTCACATTTGACTCACATCTGTGATTCAAATGTGAATCAAATGTACATCACATTTGAGAAATTAGCGATGAATCTCATCAAACTTTTGTCACATCCTAATACTTTGGACCAAATGCAACGATATGTGCAATAAAATTAAACATGTTCTGTCATTATAAGGCCAAATGTGCGAATCACATATGGGCAAATGTGTCAATAAGACAAATTTGGTCATTTTGCATGCTCACATTTACCTAAATAAACATAGCTAACGCCGATCCGTACGAAACACTTATTCGTATCAAAAGCCTTTACTGTGAAACTCTTCATTTCTTTTACTTCATTCTCTACTGAAAAGCTATTCGCCTTTAAAATCACTTACATTATCTTTCTTTGCCTTGTTAGCATATACAAATAAATTGCCGGAGGCAATATAGACAGCCCGTACGAAGTCAACTTTCATAAATTCCTATT
Source organism: Bradysia coprophila (assembly GCF_014529535.1). NCBI lineage: Eukaryota > Metazoa > Arthropoda > Insecta > Diptera > Sciaridae > Bradysia > Bradysia coprophila. The sequence goes on from NW_023503906.1 coordinate 486, forward strand.
TAAACAGCTATATACCGCTATATTTACCTATATTTTCCTATAAATAAACATTTCACAGATGAATATGCTATTATATAGCTCTATATGCCTGTATATAGCTCAATATAGGTGAATATAGATATATATAGATGTCCATATATGGAATGCCTGAAACACCCACACACATAACAAATTATTTCCATGTTAACAGAAACCCTCTAAGTACCATTTTCCCAAGATATTTCACTTTTATTAAAATCCAATATGGCCACCGGCAGCCATTTTGTTAGGAGACCGGAAATTTTACCGACGCTTACATTCGTTAATATCTTTCAACAAAAAAAAATCATGAAATTCGGCCAAAATTTACTCGAGATATTGACAAAATACTCCACGTTCACTGTACGGCCGAGTAGCCAGATAAGAGCTCACTCCAAGAGACCTAGCTCACGCTCCGGAGAACATAATTTCAAAAACTTTTCCCTGATTTTGAAAATTCTTTTTTTTCCCGTTTGGTAATGTCAAAAGACAGGCTAAGTTCGAAATTTGGGTCCTTGGACTAAGGCCGCTACTAGGCCCTATGCGTATTTTACATACAACTCGAGTAAATTTCATCCGTTTTTCGTAATTTTTGTTTAATTTGAAAGATAATCAAACACCGAATAGAATGTTGTTGAAAAAAAAATTAAATTTGGGTCCTTGGATTAAGGCCGCTACTAGGGCCCTATGTGTATTTTACATATAACTCGAGCAAATTTCATCCGTTTTTCGTAATTTTTGTTTCATTTGGAAGGTAATCAAAGGCCGAATAGAATGTTGTTTAAAAAAAATTAAATTTGGATCCTCGGACTAAGGCCGCTACTATGGCCCTATGCGTATTTTACATACTACTAGGGCCCTATGTGTATTTTACATTGAACTCGAGTAAATTTCATTCGTTTTTCGTAATTTTTGTGTCATTTGGAACGTAATCAAAGGCCGAGTAGAATGTTGTTGAAAAAAAATAAATTTGGGTCCTCGGACTAAGGCCGCTACTAGGGCCCTATGCGTATTTTACGTACAACTCGAGTAAATTTCATCCGTTTTTCGTAATTTTTGTTTAATTTGAAAGATAATCGAACACCGAATAGAATGTTGTTGAAAAAAAAATAAATTTGGGTCCTCGGACTAAGGCCGCTACTAGGGCCCTATGTGTATTTTACATATAACTCGAGCAAATTTCATCCGTTTTTCGTATTTTTTGTTTCATTTGGAAGGTAATCAAAGGCCGAATAGAATATAATTGGAAAAAAAAATAAATTTGGATCCTCGATCTGAGGCAATGTGTGTATTTATACTCAATAAATTAAAATTTTAGGGCTATTTGAAATTTTTGTTTTATTTGAAAGGAACGTCGTAATCGCTATGCGCAATTTCTAAGATGTACACATTACATAATAATTTTCCTTTAACTACTTTAACCGGCGCATAGGCTTACGGCCAAAGTAGGGTGACAGACGCACTAGGGTCACGTACGCAATAGATATACGGGTTTGTACGGGGCTCAGTCGCAGCAAACGCTCCTCGGACTGAGGCCCTATGTGTATTTATACTCAATAAATTAAAATTTTAGGGCTATTTGAAATTTTTGTTTTATTTGAAAGGAACGTCGTAATCGCTATGCGCAATTTCTAAGATGTACACATTACATAATAATTTTCCTTTAACTACTTTAACCGGCGCATAGGCTTACGGCCAAAGTAGGGTGACAGACGCACTAGGGTCACGTACGCAATAGATATACGGGTTTGTACGGGGCTCAGTCGCAGCAAACGCTCCGACTGTTCTGATGGCTCGTTTGTTAATATCTCGAGTAAACTTTGACCGAATTTCATGAATTTTTTTTGTTTGAAAGGTATTATCGAATGTAAAGCAGCTGTACTAATTTCCACCTCCTAACAAAATGGCCGTCGGCCGCCATTTTGGATTTTGTAAAAACAATAGAAATCGGTGAAAATGATACTTACAAAGTTACTGATCAGTGGGAAGTGATTGGTTAAGTGTGTGGGTGTTTCAAGCATCCCAAATATGGATATCTATTTATAAATATATACAGCTATATTGAGCTATATAACGGTGTAGATAGTTTCTTTTGAGCTATATACTATCATATTTATTAGTAAAATGTTTATTTATAGGTAAATATAGGTTAATATAAATTGTTGCAAAAATTTTTAAGTTTGGGTTACAGTTGACAGGAACGTCGTACGGGGCTTCGTAATTGCGCTATGCGCAATTTTTAAGACATGCACATTTCATAAGAATTTTAGGTTAGTAGGTTTAGGGTAAGAGTGGGGCGACCGACGAACTAGGGTCACGTACGCAATAGATGTACGGGTTCGTACGGGGCTCAGTCGCAGCGAACGCTCCGACTGTTCTGACGGCTCGTTTTTTGTTTGAAAGGTATTACCGAATGTAAAGCATCGGTAAAATTTCCGGTCTCCTAACAAAATGGCTACCGGTGGCCTTATTGGATTTTAATAAAAGTGATATATATTGGGAAAAAGGGTACTTAGAGAGTTTCTGTTAGCATGGAAATAATTTGTTATGCGTGTGGGGTGTTTCAGGCATTCCATATATGGACATCTATATATATATCTATATTCACCTATATTGAGCTATATACAGGCATATAGAGCTATATAATAGCAAATTCATCTGTTAAATGTTTATTTATAGGAAAATATAGGTAAATATAGCGGTATATAGCTGTTTAAATAGGAATTTATGAAAGTTGACTTCGTACGGGGCTGTCTATATTGCCTCCGGCAATTTAATTGTATATGCTAACAAGGCAAAGAAAGATAATGTAAGTGATTTTAAAGGGCGAATAGCTTTTCAGTAGAGAATGAAGTGAAAGAAATGAAGAGTTTCACAGTAAAGGCTTTTGATACGAATAGGTGTTTCGTACGGGTCGGTGTTAGCTATGCTTTTTTCTGCGTTTTTAGTGAAACTTTAAAATTTTATTAATAGTTTACCAATTGCGACTTATTAGTTCGAAATAGAATTAATTTTTTTATTTTGTTGTTTTGCTTGTCCTTTTGATATTTAATTGTTGCAACGTTGTGTTGCTTGGTTAGGGCAATGAAACTCCAATTGGTTTATGAAATAGTGTAATAACGTAAGTCATACGCTCTGTAATTCTAATTTAAGCTCTAATTTTGTACGTTTATCTGAAACTTTGTAGCCCTGATGATGGCTGGTAACTCGGCCGAAAGCTCGGAACATTAAACGGATCTACCCTCACCTTTCAAGAGTGAATCTCGCAAGGAGATCTTAAACAAAGACAATTAATATGAACCATTCTCAGAGCAAAAGTACGATAGTCATCATAGATGAAAGGTGAATCTCTCAGATAGACCGGAAACTCGACACTAATGTGAAAGATGGTGAATCTCCCACGTAGATCGGAATAGCAACAACAAACTAAACATAAATGTCGTAGTTAGTCGAACTGTACACCAGCTGAGGGTCAGTTCTTTGTGTGTTTGTCCATTTTCCACATACCTGGTTGGCCTAGCGTAATCTAGGAGGCATATCGAATGGAATACATCGCTTGCTGGAGAGGGATTACGGCGTCAGTTCTCTTTTCTCTATTCAATCAAAACTCTACTGATAGAGAACGATTTCCTCTTTCACTAAAAGATGTCGCTGCGACAAAGCCATTGTCAACAGAAAAATAATTAATTTTTTACTCGACGGATTTCAGTCAAATAAAATGCCATCGTATAGCACATGATCTCAGGACTCTGGAACAGTAATCAGTTTTTCAAACGACCCTATATCGGCTTGGTGATAAGGGTTTGAAAAAACGTTTGCTGCCGTTTCATCACATCACATCAAGTCCGCTGCATTTTTCGGTGTAGGATTTGCATTGGACATCAGTACCGGATTCGGTCGTCTACCAACAATAACCTTTTTCCACAGGTTTTTCTTCAGCAACAACAATTCCATTTTCACTTTCCAATTGAAATAATTGGAATTGTTAAGCTTCACAAACTTCGTAAGACCTTTTTCTTCCATGTCTTCGATTCGAGAAAGTTCTTTTATTCTTAAAGTTTTCAGTCCAAAATTTTCATAAAATCAATTTGGTATAATTTAGTTTTCTTTTCTGGGCCACAATAACCTGTTACAGGTCGAGAAACTAGCGTGGAAAACTAATATCACCAAACTCAGACTGAATAGATTTATGATTGATTGATTGATTGAACATTTATTTAGCAACGCTATTTTTACATCATCACATAGATTATCACAAAATTTAAAATTTATCGTCTACATCTTAATCATCATCTTCTTTTTTCTTCTTTTACCAACAAATTCAATTTTAAACAAAAACTGTCCTCACAAAACTCTTTAAATTAAATTAAAGTGCGACTGTACGTTATAGGGTTTTATTTAAGAATGAAAAGTAGAACAAAAAATTATGTTGAATAAATTGAAGTACAAGATTGCTTTGTTGTAACAAGTTTAACAAATATTTGTATCTACGCTGCTCAGAACGCTCTCACAAACTCATTCACTTCACATGTGTTTTACATTTGTTTCGCATTTTTTTCACATTTGACTCACATCTGTGATTCAAATGTGAATCAAATGTACATCACATTTGAGAAATTAGCGATGAATCTCATAAAACTTTTGTCACATCCTAATACTTTGGACCCAAATGCAACGATATGTGCAATAAAATTAAATATGTTCTGTCATTATAAGGCCAAATGTGCGAATCACATATGGGAAAATGTGTCATATAAGACAAATTTGGTCATTTTGCATGCTCACATTTACCTAAATAAGCATAGCTAACGCCGATCCGTACGAAACACTTATTCGTATCAAAAGCCTTTACTGTGAAACTCTTCATTTCTTTTACTTCTTTCTCTACTGAAAAGCTATTCGCCCTTTAAAATCACTTACATTATCTTTCTTTGCCTTGTTAGCATATACAAATAAATTGCCGGAGGCAATATAGACAGCCCCGTACGAAGTCAACTTTCATAAATTCCTATTTAAACAGCTATATACCGCTATATTTACCTATATTTTCCTATAAATAAACATTTCACAGATGAATATGCTATTATATAGCTCTATATGCCTGTATATAGCTCAATATAGGTGAATATAGATATATATAGATGTCCATATATGGAATCATTTTGTTTAAAAAAAATTAAATTTGGATCCTCGGACTAAGGCCGCTACTATGGCCCTATGCGTATTTTACATACTACTAGGGCCCTATGTGTATTTTACATTGAACTCGAGTAAATTTCATTCGTTTTTCGTAATTTTTGTGTCATTTGGAAGGTAATCAAAGGCCGAGTAGAATGTTGTTGAAAAAAAAAAAAATTGGGTCCTCGGACTAAGGCCGCTACTAGGGCCCTATGCGTATTTTACATACAACTCGAGTAAATTTCATCCGTTTTTTCGTAATTTTTGTTTAATTTGAAAGATAATCGAACACCGAATAGAATGTTGTTGAAAAAAAAAATTAAATTTGGGTCCTTGGATTAAGGCCGCTACTAGGGCCCTATGTGTATTTTACATATAACTCGAGCAAATTTCATCCGTTTTTCGTAATTTTTGTTTCATTTGGAAGGTAATCAAAGGCCGAATAGAATATAATTGGAAAAAAAATTAAATTTGGATCCTCGATCTGAGGCAATGTGTGTATTTATACTCAATAAATTAAAATTTTAGGGCTATTTGAAATTTTTGTTTTATTTGAAAGGAACGTCGTAATCGCTATGCGCAATTTCTAAGATGTACACATTACATAATAATTTTCCTTTAACTACTTTAACCGGCGCATAGGCTTACGGCCAAAGTAGGGTGACAGACGCACTAGGGTCACGTACGCAATAGATATACGGGTTTGTACGGGGCTCAGTCGCAGCAAACGCTCCGACTGTTCTGATGGCTCGTTTGTTAATATCTCGAGTAAACTTTGACCGAATTTCATGAATTTTTTTTTGTTTGAAAGGTATTATCGAATGTAAAGCAGCTGTACTAATTTCCACCTCCTAACAAAATGGCCGTCGGCCGCCATTTTGGATTTTTGTAAAAACAATAGAAATCGGTGAAAATGATACTTACAAAGTTACTGATCAGTGGGAAGTGATTGGTTAAGTGTGTGGGGTGTTTCAAGCATCCCAAATATGGATATCTATTTATAAATATATACAGCTATATTGAGCTATATAACGGTGTAGATAGTTCTTTTGAGCTATATACTATCATATTTATTAGTAAAATGTTTATTTATAGGTAAATATAGGTTAATATAAATTGTTGCAAAAATTTTTAAGTTTGGGTTACAGTTGACAGGAACGTCGTACGGGGCTTCGTAATTGCGCTATGCGCAATTTTTAAGACGTGCACATTTCATAAGAATTTTAGGTTAGTAGGTTTAGGGTAAGAGTGGGGCGACCGACGAACTAGGGCCACGTACGCAATAGATGTACGGGTTCGTACGGGGCTCAGTCGCAGCGAACGCTCCGACTGTTCTGACGGCTCGTTTTTTGTTTGAAAGGTATTACCGAATGTAAAGCATCGGTAAAATTTCCGGTCTCCTAACAAAATGGCTACCGGTGGCCATATTGGATTTTAATAAAAAGTGATATATCTTGGGAAAAATGGTACTTAGAGAGTTTCTGTTAGCATGGAAATAATTTGTTATGCGTGTGGGGTGTTTCAGGCATTCCATATATGGACATCTATATATATATCTATATTCACCTATATTGAGCTATATACAGGCATATAGAGCTATACAATAGCAAATTCATCTGTTAAATGTTTATTTATAGGAAAATATAGGTAAATATAGCGGTATATAGCTGTTTAAATAGGAATTTATGAAAGTTGACTTCGTACGGGGCTGTCTATATTGCCTCCGGCAATTTAATTGTATATGCTAACAAGGCAAAGAAAGATAATGTAAGTGATTTTAAAGGGCGAATAGCTTTTCAGTAGAGAATGAAGTGAAAGAAATGAACAGTAAAGGCTTTTGATACGAATAGGTGTTTCGTACGGGTCGGTGTTAGCTATGCTTTTTTCTGCGTTTTTAGTGAAACTTTAAATTTTATTAATAGTTTACCAATTGCGACTTATTAGTTCGAAATAGAATTAATTTTTTTATTTTGTTGTTTTGCTTGTCCTTTTGATATTTAATTGTTGCAACGTTGTGTTGCTTGGTTAGGGCAATGAAACTCCAATTGGTTTATGAAATAGTGTAATAACGTAAGTCATACGCTCTGTAATTCTAATTTAAGCTCTAATTTTGTACGTTTTATCTGAAACTTTGTAGCCCTGATGATGGCTGGTAACTCGGCCGAAAGCTCGGAACATTAAACGGATCTACCCTCACCTTTCAAGAGTGAATCTCGCAAGGAGATCTTAAACAAAGACAATTAATATGAACCATTCTCAGAGCAAAAGTACGATAGTCATCATAGATGAAAGGTGAATCTCTCAGAGAGACCGGAAACTCGACACTAATGTGAAAGATGGTGAATCTCCCACGTAGATCGGAATAGCAACAACAAACTAAACATAAATGTCGTAGTTAGTCGAACTGTACACCAGCTGAGGGTCAGTTCTTTGTGTGTTTGTCCATTTTCCACATACCTGGTTGGCCTAGCGTAATCTAGGAGGCATATCGAATGGAATACATCGCTTGCTGGAGAGGGATTACGGCGTCAGTTCTCTTTTCTCTATTCAATCAAAACTCTACTGATAGAGAACGATTTCCTCTTTCACTAAAAGATGTCGCTGCGACAAAGCCATTGTCAACAGAAAAATAATTAATTTTTTACTCGACGGATTTCAGTCAAATAAAATGCCATCGTATAGCACATGATCTCAGGACTCTGGAACAGTAATCAGTTTTTCAAACGACCCTATATCGGCTTGGTGATAAGGGTTTGAAAAAACGTTTGCTGCCGTTTCATCACATCACATCAAGTCCGCTGCATTTTTCGGTGTAGGATTTGCATTGGACATCAGTACCGGATTCGGTCGTCTACCAACAATAACCTTTTTCCACAGGTTTTTCTTCAGCAACAACAATTCCATTTTCACTTTCCAATTGAAATAATTGGAATTGTTAAGCTTCACAAACTTCGTAAGACCTTTTTCTTCCATGTCTTCGATTCGAGAAAGTTCTTTTATTCTTAAAGTTTTCAGTCCAAAATTTTCATAAAATCAATTTGGTATAATTTAGTTTTCTTTTCTGGGCCACAATAACCTGTTAGAGGTCGAGAAACTAGCGTGGAAAACTAATATCACCAAACTCAGACTGAATAGATTTATGATTGATTGATTGATTGAACATTTATTTAGCAACGCTATTTTTACATCATCACATAGATTATCACAAAATTTAAAATTTATCGTCTACATCTTAATCATCATCTTCTTTTCTCTTCTTTTACCAACAAATTCAATTTTAAACAAAAACTGTCCTCACAAAACTCTTTAAATTAAATTAAAGTGCGACTGTACGTTATAGGGTTTTATTTAAGAATGAAAAGTAGAACAACAAATTATGTTGAATAAATTGAAGTACAAGATTGCTTTGTTGTAACAAGTTTAACAAATATTTGTATCTACGCTGCTCAGAACGCTCTCACAAACTCATTCACTTCACATGTGTTTTACATTTGTTTCGCATTTTTTTCACATTTGACTCACATCTGTGATTCAAATGTGAATCAAATGTACATCACATTTGAGAAATTAGCGATGAATCTCATAAAACTTTTGTCACATCCTAATACTTTGGACCCAAATGCAACGATATGTGCAATAAAATTAAATATGTTCTGTCATTATAAGGCCAAATGTGCGAATCACATATGGGCAAATGTGTCATATAAGACAAATTTGGTCATTTTGCATGCTCACATTTACCTAAATAAGCATAGCTAACGCCGATCCGTACGAAACACTTATTCGTATCAAAAGCCTTTACTGTGAAACTCTTCATTTCTTTTACTTCATTCTCTACTGAAAAGCTATTCGCCCTTTAAAATCACTTACATTATCTTTCTTTGCCTTGTTAGCATATACAAATAAATTGCCGGAGGCAATATAGACAGCCCCGTACGAAGTCAACTTTCATAAATTCCTATTTAAACAGCTATATACCGCTATCTTTACCTATATTTTCCTATAAATAAACATTTCACAGATGAATATGCTATTATATAGCTCTATATGCCTGTATATAGCTCAATATAGGTGAATATAGATATATATAGATGTCCATATATGGAATCATTTTGTTTAAAAAAAATTAAATTTGGATCCTCGGACTAAGGCCGCTACTATGGCCCTATGCGTATTTTACATACTACTAGGGCCCTATGTGTATTTTACATTGAACTCGAGTAAATTTCATTCGTTTTTCGTAATTTTTGTGTCATTTGGAAGGTAATCAAAGGCCGAGTAGAATGTTGTTGAAAAAAAAAAAATTTGGGTCCTCGGACTAAGGCCGCTACTAGGGCCCTATGCGTATTTTACATAAAACTCGAGTAAATTTCATCCGTTTTTCGTAATTTTTGTTTAATTTGAAAGATAATCGAACACCGAATAGAATGTTGTTGAAAAAAAAATTAAATTTGGGTCCTTGGATTAAGGCCGCTACTAGGGCCCTATGTGTATTTTACATATAACTCGAGCAAATTTCATCCGTTTTTCGTAATTTTTGTTTCATTTGGAAGGTAATCAAAGGCCGAATAGAATATAATTGGAAAAAAAATTAAATTTGGATCCTCGATCTGAGGCAATGTGTGTATTTATACTCAATAAATTAAAATTTTAGGGCTATTTGAAATTTTTGTTTTATTTGAAAGGAACGTCGTAATCGCTATGCGCAATTTCTAAGATGTACACATTACATAATAATTTTCCTTTAACTACTTTAACCGGCGCATAGGCTTACGGCCAAAGTAGGGTGACAGACGCACTAGGGTCACGTACGCAATAGATATACGGGTTTGTACGGGGCTCAGTCGCAGCAAACGCTCCGACTGTTCTGATGGCTCGTTTGTTAATATCTCGAGTAAACTTTGACCGAATTTCATGAATTTTTTTTTGTTTGAAAGGTATTATCGAATGTAAAGCAGCTGTACTAATTTCCACCTCCTAACAAAATGGCCGTCGGCCGCCATTTTGGATTTTTGTAAAAACAATAGAAATCGGTGAAAATGATACTTACAAAGTTACTGATCAGTGGGAAGTGATTGGTTAAGTGTGTGGGGTGTTTCAAGCATCCCAAATATGGATATCTATTTATAAATATATACAGCTATATTGAGCTATATAACGGTGTAGATAGTTCTTTTGAGCTATATACTATCATATTTATTAGTAAAATGTTTATTTATAGGTAAATATAGGTTAATATAAATTGTTGCAAAAATTTTTAAGTTTGGGTTACAGTTGACAGGAACGTCGTACGGGGCTTCGTAATTGCGCTATGCGCAATTTTTAAGACGTGCACATTTCATAAGAATTTTAGGTTAGTAGGTTTAGGGTAAGAGTGGGGCGACCGACGAACTAGGGCCACGTACGCAATAGATGTACGGGTTCGTACGGGGCTCAGTCGCAGCGAACGCTCCGACTGTTCTGACGGCTCGTTTTTTGTTTGAAAGGTATTACCGAATGTAAAGCATCGGTAAAATTTCCGGTCTCCTAACAAAATGGCTACCGGTGGCCATATTGGATTTTAATAAAAGTGATATATCTTGGGAAAAATGGTACTTAGAGAGTTTCTGTTAGCATGGAAATAATTTGTTATGCGTGTGGGGTGTTTCAGGCATTCCATATATGGACATCTATATATATATCTATATTCACCTATATTGAGCTATATACAGGCATATAGAGCTATATAATAGCAAATTCATCTGTTAAATGTTTATTTATAGGAAAATATAGGTAAATATAGCGGTATATAGCTGTTTAAATAGGAATTTATGAAAGTTGACTTCGTACGGGGCTGTCTATATTGCCTCCGGCAATTTAATTGTATATGCTAACAAGGCAAAGAAAGATAATGTAAGTGATTTTAAAGGGCGAATAGCTTTTCAGTAGAGAATGAAGTGAAAGAAATGAACAGTAAAGGCTTTTGATACGAATAGGTGTTTCGTACGGGTCGGTGTTAGCTATGCTTTTTTCTGCGTTTTTAGTGAAACTTTAAATTTTATTAATAGTTTACCAATTGCGACTTATTAGTTCGAAATAGAATTAATTTTTTTATTTTGTTGTTTTGCTTGTCCTTTTGATATTTAATTGTTGCAACGTTGTGTTGCTTGGTTAGGGCAATGAAACTCCAATTGGTTTATGAAATAGTGTAATAACGTAAGTCATACGCTCTGTAATTCTAATTTAAGCTCTAATTTTGTACGTTTATCTGAAACTTTGTAGCCCTGATGATGGCTGGTAACTCGGCCGAAAGCTCGGAACATTAAACGGATCTACCCTCACCTTTCAAGAGTGAATCTCGCAAGGAGATCTTAAACAAAGACAATTAATATGAACCATTCTCAGAGCAAAAGTACGATAGTCATCATAGATGAAAGGTGAATCTCTCAGAGAGACCGGAAACTCGACACTAATGTGAAAGATGGTGAATCTCCCACGTAGATCGGAATAGCAACAACAAACTAAACATAAATGTCGTAGTTAGTCGAACTGTACACCAGCTGAGGGTCAGTTCTTTGTGTGTTTGTCCATTTTCCACATACCTGGTTGGCCTAGCGTAATCTAGGAGGCATATCGAATGGAATACATCGCTTGCTGGAGAGGGATTACGGCGTCAGTTCTCTTTTCTCTATTCAATCAAAACTCTACTGATAGAGAACGATTTCCTCTTTCACTAAAAGATGTCGCTGCGACAAAGCCATTGTCAACAGAAAAATAATTAATTTTTTACTCGTCAAATAAAATGCCATCGTATAGCACATGATCTCAGGACTCTGGAACAGTAATCAGTTTTTCAAACGACCCTATATCGGCTTGGTGATAAGGGTTTGAAAAAACGTTTGCTGCCGTTTCATCACATCACATCAAGTCCGCTGCATTTTTCGGTGTAGGATTTGCATTGGACATCAGTACCGGATTCGGTCGTCTACCAACAATAACCTTTTTCCACAGGTTTTTCTTCAGCAAAAACAATTCCATTTTCACTTTCCAATTGAAATAATTGGAATTGTTAAGCTTCACAAACTTCGTAAGACCTTTTTCTTCCATGTCTTCGATTCGAGAAAGTTCTTTTATTCTTAAAGTTTTCAGTCCAAAATTTTCATAAAATCAATTTGGTATAATTTAGTTTTCTTTTCTGGGCCACAATAACCTGTTAGAGGTCGAGAAACTAGCGTGGAAAACTAATATCACCAAACTCAGACTGAATAGATTTATGATTGATTGATTGATTGAACATTTATTTAGCAACGCTATTTTTACATCATCACATAGATTATCACAAAATTTAAAATTTATCGTCTACATCTTAATCATCATCTTCTTTTCTCTTCTTTTACCAACAAATTCAATTTTAAACAAAAACTGTCCTCACAAAACTCTTTAAATTAAATTAAAGTGCGACTGTACGTTATAGGGTTTTATTTAAGAATGAAAATTAGAACAACAAATTATGTTGAATAAATTGAAGTACAAGATTGCTTTGTTGTAACAAGTTTAACAAATATTTGTATCTACGCTGCTCAGAACGCTCTCACAAACTCATTCACTTCACATGTGTTTTACATTTGTTTCGGCATTTTTTTCACATTTGACTCACATCTGTGATTCAAATGTGAATCAAATGTACATCACATTTGAGAAATTAGCGATGAATCTCATAAAACTTTTGTCACATCCTAATACTTTGGACCCAAATGCAACGATATGTGCAATAAAATTAAATATGTTCTGTCATTATAAGGCCAAATGTGCGAATCACATATGGGCAAATGTGTCATATAAGACAAATTTGGTCATTTTGCATGCTCACATTTACCTAAATAAGCATAGCTAACGCCGATCCGTACGAAACACTTATTCGTATCAAAAGCCTTTACTGTGAAACTCTTCATTTCTTTTACTTCATTCTCTACTGAAAAGCTATTTGCCCTTTAAAATCACTTACATTATCTTTCTTTGCCTTGTTAGCATATACAAATAAATTGCCGGAGGCAATATAGACAGCCCCGTACGAAGTCAACTTTCATAAATTCCTATTTAAACAGCTATATACCGCTATCTTTACCTATATTTTCCTATAAATAAACATTTCACAGATGAATATGCTATTATATAGCTCTATATGCCTGTATATAGCTCAATATAGGTGAATATAGATATATATAGATGTCCATATATGGAATCATTTTGTTTAAAAAAAATTAAATTTGGATCCTCGGACTAAGGCCGCTACTATGGCCCTATGCGTATTTTACATACTACTAGGGCCCTATGTGTATTTTACATTGAACTCGAGTAAATTTCATTCGTTTTTCGTAATTTTTGTGTCATTTGGAAGGTAATCAAAGGCCGAGTAGAATGTTGTTGAAAAAAAAAAAATTTGGGTCCTCGGACTAAGGCCGCTACTAGGGCCCTATGCGTATTTTACATAAAACTCGAGTAAATTTCATCCGTTTTTCGTAATTTTTGTTTAATTTGAAAGATAATCGAACACCGAATAGAATGTTGTTGAAAAAAAAATTAAATTTGGGTCCTTGGATTAAGGCCGCTACTAGGGCCCTATGTGTATTTTACATATAACTCGAGCAAATTTCATCCGTTTTTCGTAATTTTTGTTTCATTTGGAAGGTAATCAAAGGCCGAATAGAATATAATTGAAAAAAAAATTAAATTTGGATCCTCGATCTGAGGCAATGTGTGTATTTATACTCAATAAATTAAAATTTTAGGGCTATTTGAAATTTTTGTTTTATTTGAAAGGAACGTCGTAATCGCTATGCGCAATTTCTAAGATGTACACATTACATAATAATTTTCCTTTAACTACTTTAACCGGCGCATAGGCTTACGGCCAAAGTAGGGTGACAGACGCACTAGGGTCACGTACTTCTTCTTCTTCTTCTTTTTCAGCCTGTTTCTATCCACTGCTGGATGTAGGCCTCTCCAACTTCTTTCCATTTCGTACGATCCATTGCCATTTGCTGCCAGTTTGTACCTGCAATATTCTTAATTCCGTTTGTCCATCTCTCTGGTGGTCTACCTATAGCTCGTCTTTTATATGGTCGCCAGTTCATGATCTTTTTGGTCCAACGTTCGTCTGTCCTTCTTGCAATATGTCCCGCCCAGCTCCATTTCAGAGATGCTATTCTTTCCATGACATCAACGACCCTGGTTTGTTGTCGAATCCATTGATTCGTCATTCTGTCTCTGAGTGTTATTCCAAGCATACTCCGTTCCATGGCTCTTTGTGTCACTCTCAATTTTTCTTCGGATGCTTTCGTTAAAGTTAACGTTTCCGCTCCATAAGTGAGCACTGGAAGGACACAAGTGTCGAAAACTTTGCGTTTCAGACTATTATTCATTTTGCTTTTGAAAATTAGTCTGAGTTTTCCGAACGCTGCCCATGCAAGACCAATCCTACGTCTTATTTCTGCAGTTTGGTTGTCCAGACCTAACTTCAGCTTATGTCCTAGATATACGTAGCTGTCGACTCGTTCAATGACAGTGTCACCAATTTTGATTTCTCTATCGTCCCCGATGTTGGTCATGACTTTTGTTTTCGATAAGTTCATCTTGAGGCCAACTTTGTTTGCCTCTTCACTTAACTGTTGTAGCATAAGCTGAGCCTGACCTAGATTCGCTGCTATCGGTACAATGTCATCAGCGAAGCGGAGATTGCTCAGGTACTCTCCATTTATCTTTATTCCCATTTTACTCCAGTTTAACTTCCTAAAAACACTCTGCAGAATCGCCGTGAATAATTTCGGTGAAATGGTGTCACCCTGCCTTACACCTCGGCCAATTCTGAATTTCTCCGTGCTCTTATGAAGTTTTATACATGAAGTAGCATTTTTGTACACATATCGAATTGTGTTGGAGTACCTTGAGTCTACTCTACATTCGTCTAATGCGTCCAATATCGACCAGGTTTCCACTGAATCGAAAGCTTTTTCGAAGTCTATGAATAGCAAGACTATGTCGATGTTGTATTCACGACACTTCTCAATAAGCGTTCTCATCACTTGCAAATGGTCGTTTGTGCTGAAACCAGATCTGAAAGCAGCTTGTTCAACAGGTTGGTAGAAGTCGAACTTGTTAGTGTTCCTCTTCGTAATGATTTTCATAAACAACTTGTAGAGTGTTGACAATAGGCTTATGGGTCGGTAATTTTCCAGCTTTGTTATGTCTCCTTTTTTATGCAGCAATGTAATTACCGCATTTTCCCAAGCTTCTGGTACTTCTTCGGGATATACGGGTTTGTACGGGGCTCAGTCGCAGCAAACGCTCCGACTGTTCTGATGGCTCGTTTGTTAATATCTCGAGTAAACTTTGACCGAATTTCATGAATTTTTTTTTTGTTTGAAAGGTATTATCGAATGTAAAGCAGCTGTACTAATTTCCACCTCCTAACAAAATGGCCGTCGGCCGCCATTTTGGATTTTTGTAAAAACAATAGAAATCGGTGAAAATGATACTTACAAAGTTACTGATCAGTGGGAAGTGATTGGTTAAGTGTGTGGGGTGTTTCAAGCATCCCAAATATGGATATCTATTTATAAATATATACAGCTATATTGAGCTATATAACGGTGTAGATAGTTCTTTTGAGCTATATACTATCATATTTATTAGTAAAATGTTTATTTATAGGTAAATATAGGTTAATATAAATTGTTGCAAAAATTTTTAAGTTTGGGTTACAGTTGACAGGAACGTCGTACGGGGCTTCGTAATTGCGCTATGCGCAATTTTTAAGACGTGCACATTTCATAAGAATTTTAGGTTAGTAGGTTTAGGGTAAGAGTGGGGCGACCGACGAACTAGGGCCACGTACGCAATAGATGTACGGGTTCGTACGGGGCTCAGTCGCAGCGAACGCTCCGACTGTTCTGACGGCTCGTTTTTTGTTTGAAAGGTATTACCGAATGTAAAGCATCGGTAAAATTTCCGGTCTCCTAACAAAATGGCTACCGGTGGCCATATTGGATTTTAATAAAAGTGATATATCTTGGGAAAAATGGTACTTAGAGAGTTTCTGTTAGCATGGAAATAATTTGTTATGCGTGTGGGGTGTTTCAGGCATTCCATATATGGACATCTATATATATATCTATATTCACCTATATTGAGCTATATACAGGCATATAGAGCTATATAATAGCAAATTCATCTGTTAAATGTTTATTTATAGGAAAATATAGGTAAATATAGCGGTATATAGCTGTTTAAATAGGAATTTATGAAAGTTGACTTCGTACGGGGCTGTCTATATTGCCTCCGGCAATTTAATTGTATATGCTAACAAGGCAAAGAAAGATAATGTAAGTGATTTTAAAGGGCGAATAGCTTTTCAGTAGAGAATGAAGTGAAAGAAATGAACAGTAAAGGCTTTTGATACGAATAGGTGTTTCGTACGGGTCGGTGTTAGCTATGCTTTTTTCTGCATTTTTAGTGAAACTTTAAATTTTATTAATAGTTTACCAATTGCGAAATAGAATTAATTTTTTTATTTTGTTGTTTTGCTTGTCCTTTTGATATTTAATTGTTGCAACGTTGTGTTGCTTGGTTAGGGCAATGAAACTCCAATTGGTTTATGAAATAGTGTAATAACGTAAGTCATACGCTCTGTAATTCTAATTTAAGCTCTAATTTTGTACGTTTATCTGAAACTTTGTAGCCCTGATGATGGCTGGTACCTCGGCCGAAAGCTCGGAACATTAAACACGGTAAGCAAACCAATTGGAGTTTCATTGCCCTAACCAAGCAACACAACGTTGCAACAATTAAATTTTTTTTAAATAGATTTATAGAAATTAATTTTTTACAGACTTTTTGTTTTTATGTCGAAAGACGAGATTTAATGTAACTCTAGTTGTTCACTCATATTTTCATGGTTCCTGAGATCAGATTTTTGAAGAATGAAAAATTAATCGAAGAGGAATTTTTGCAATGTTTTCTATGGTTGTTAATGTTAGAAATGTTTTAGGTAAAATACTAAAGTAAACCAAATGAAAGATAATTTTATCGAATATGGTGCAAGCTAGGAATGCATTCTTGCCTTTCGAGAATAGTTAACATTTCCCGCAACTCCCTGCCACTACGAAAATGTTGTGAAATTTTTGTCAGATAAAATAGAGATGCATTTATTTAAACTTGTCTTCTAACAGGAATTTGGCAAACGGATCTACCCTCACCTTTCAAGAGTGAATCTCGCAAGGAGATCTTAAACAAAGACAATTAATATGAACCATTCTCAGAGCAAAAGTACAATAGTCATCATAGATGAAAGGTGAATCTCTCAGAGAGACCGGAAACTCGACACTAATGTGAAAGATGGTGAATCTCCCACGTAGATCGGAATAGCAACAACAAACTAAACATAAATGTCGTAGTTAGTCGAACTGTACACCAGCTGAGGGTCAGTTCTTTGTGTGTTTGTCCATTTTCCACATACCTGGTTGGCCTAGCGTAATCTAGGAGGCATATCGAATGGAATACATCGCTTGCTGGAGAGGGATTACGGCGTCAGTTCTCTTTTCTCTATTCAATCAAAACTCTACTGATAGAGAACGATTTCCTCTTTCACTAAAAGATGTCGCTGCGACAAAGCCATTGTCAACAGAAAAATAATTAATTTTTTACTCGACGGATTTCAGTCAAATAAAATGCCATCGTATAGCACATGATCTCAGGACTCTGGAACAGTAATCAGTTTTTCAAACGACCCTATATCGGCTTGGTGATAAGGGTTTGAAAAAACGTTTGCTGCCGTTTCATCACATCACATCAAGTCCGCTGCATTTTTCGGTGTAGGATTTGCATTGGACATCAGTACCGGATTCGGTCGTCTACCAACAATAACCTTTTTCCACAGGTTTTTCTTCAGCAACAACAATTCCATTTTCACTTTCCAATTGAAATAATTGGAATTGTTAAGCTTCACAAACTTCGTAAGACCTTTTTCTTCCATGTCTTCGATTCGAGAAAGTTCTTTTATTCTTAAAGTTTTCAGTCCAAAATTTTCATAAAATCAATTTGGTATAATTTAGTTTTCTTTTCTGGGCCACAATAACCTGTTAGAGGTCGAGAAACTAGCGTGGAAAACTAATATCACCAAACTCAGACTGAATAGATTTATGATTGATTGATTGATTGAACATTTATTTAGCAACGCTATTTTTACATCATCACATAGATTATCACAAAATTTAAAATTTATCGTCTACATCTTAATCATCATCTTCTTTTCTCTTCTTTTACCAACAAATTCAATTTTAAACAAAAACTGTCCTCACAAAACTCTTTAAATTAAATTAAAGTGCGACTGTACGTTATAGGGTTTTATTTAAGAATGAAAAGTAGAACAACAAATTATGTTGAATAAATTGAAGTACAAGATTGCTTTGTTGTAACAAGTTTAACAAATATTTGTATCTACGCTGCTCAGAACGCTCTCACAAACTCATTCACTTCACATGTGTTTTACATTTGTTTCGCATTTTTTTCACATTTGACTCACATCTGTGATTCAAATGTGAATCAAATGTACATCACATTTGAGAAATTAGCGATGAATCTCATAAAACTTTTGTCACATCCTAATACTTTGGACCCAAATGCAACGATATGTGCAATAAAATTAAATATGTTCTGTCATTATAAGGCCAAATGTGCGAATCACATATGGGCAAATGTGTCATATAAGACAAATTTGGTCATTTTGCATGCTCACATTTACCTAAATAAACATAGCTAACGCCGATCCGTACGAAACACTTATTCGTATCAAAAGCCTTTACTGTGAAACTCTTCATTTCTTTTACTTCATTCTCTACTGAAAAGCTATTCGCCCTTTAAAATCACTTACATTATCTTTCTTTGCCTTGTTAGCATATACAAATAAATTGCCGGAGGCAATATAGACAGCCCCGTACGAAGTCAACTTTCATAAATTCCTATTTAAACAGCTATATACCGCTATCTTTACCTATATTTTCCTATAAATAAACATTTCACAGATGAATATGCTATTATATAGCTCTATATGCCTGTATATAGCTCAATATAGGTGAATATAGATATATATAGATGTCCATATATGGAATGCCTGAAACACCCCACACACATAACAAATTATTTCCATGTTAACAGAAACCCTCTAAGTACCATTTTCCCAAGATATTTCACTTTTATTAAAATCCAATATGGCCACCGGCAGCCATTTTGTTAGGAGACCGGAAATTTTACCGACGCTTTACATTCGTTAATATCTTTCAAACAAAAAAAAATCATGAAATTCGGCCAAAATTTACTCGAGATATTGACAAAATACTACACGTTCACTGTACGGCCGAGTAGCCAGATAAGAGCTCACTCCAAGAGACCTAGCTCACGCTCCGGAGAACATAATTTCAAAAACTTTTCCCTGATTTTGAAAATTCTTTTTTTTCCCGTTTGGTAATGTCAAAAG
Source organism: Bradysia coprophila (assembly GCF_014529535.1). Classification (NCBI taxonomy): domain Eukaryota; kingdom Metazoa; phylum Arthropoda; class Insecta; order Diptera; family Sciaridae; genus Bradysia; species Bradysia coprophila. The sequence goes on from NW_023503906.1 coordinate 20,191, forward strand.
ACAGGCAAAGTTCGAAATTTGGGTCCTTGGACTAAGGCCGCTACTAGGGCCCTATGCGTATTTTACATACAACTCGAGTAAATTTCATCCGTTTTTCGTAATTTTTGTTTAATTTGAAAGATAATCGAACACCGAATAGAATGTTGTTGAAAAAAAAATTAAATGTGGGTCCTTGGATTAAGGCCGCTACTAGGGCCCTATGTGTATTTTACATATAACTCGAGCAAATTTCATCCGTTTTTCGTAATTTTTGTTTCATTTGGAAGGTAATCAAAGGCCGAATAGAATGTTGTTTAAAAAAAAATAAATTTGGATCCTCGGACTAAGGCCGCTACTAGGGCCCTATGTGTATTTTACATATAACTCGAGCAAATTTCATCCGTTTTTCGTATTTTTTGTTTCATTTGGAAGGTAATCAAAGGCCGAATAGAATATAATTGGAAAAAAAATTAAATTTGGATCCTCGATCTGAGGCAATGTGTGTATTTATACTCAATAAATTAAAATTTTAGGGCTATTTGAAATTTTTGTTTTATTTGAAAGGAACGTCGTAATCGCTATGCGCAATTTCTAAGATGTACACATTACATAATAATTTTCCTTTAACTACTTTAACCGGCGCATAGGCTTACGGCCAAAGTAGGGTGACAGACGCACTAGGGTCACGTACGCAATAGATATACGGGTTTGTACGGGGCTCAGTCGCAGCAAACGCTCCGACTGTTCTGATGGCTCGTTTGTTAATATCTCGAGTAAACTTTGACCGAATTTCATGAATTTTTTTTTGTTTGAAAGGTATTATCGAATGTAAAGCAGCTGTACTAATTTCCACCTCCTAACAAAATGGCCGTCGGCCGCCATTTTGGATTTTTGTAAAAACAATAGAAATCGGTGAAAATGATACTTACAAAGTTACTGATCAGTGGGAAGTGATTGGTTAAGTGTGTGGGGTGTTTCAAGCATCCCAAATATGGATATCTATTTATAAATATATACAGCTATATTGAGCTATATAACGGTGTAGATAGTTCTTTTGAGCTATATACTATCATATTTATTAGTAAAATGTTTATTTATAGGTAAATATAGGTTAATATAAATTGTTGCAAAAATTTTTAAGTTTGGGTTACAGTTGACAGGAACGTCGTACGGGGCTTCGTAATTGCGATATGCGCAATTTTTAAGACGTGCACATTTCATAAGAATTTTAGGTTAGTAGGTTTAGGGTAAGAGTGGGGCGACCGACGAACTAGGGTCACGTACGCAATAGATGTACGGGTTCGTACGGGGCTCAGTCGCAGCGAACGCTCCGACTGTTCTGACGGCTCGTTTTTTGTTTGAAAGGTATTACCGAATGTAAAGCATCGGTAAAATTTCCGGTCTCCTAACAAAATGGCTACCGGTGGCCATATTGGATTTTAATAAAAGTGATATATCTTGGGAAAAATGGTACTTAGAGAGTTTCTGTTAGCATGGAAATAATTTGTTATGTGTGTGGGGTGTTTCAGGCATTCCATATATGGACATCTATATATATATCTATATTCACCTATATTGAGCTATATACAGGCATATATATAATAGCAAATTCATCTGTTAAATGTTTATTTATAGGAAAATATAGGTAAATATAGCGGTATATAGCTGTTTAAATAGGAATTTATGAAAGTTGACTTCGTATGGGGCTGTCTATATTGCCTCCGGCAATTTAATTGTATATGCTAACAAGGCAAAGAAAGATAATGTAAGTGATTTTAAAGGGCGAATAGCTTTTCAGTAGAGAATGAAGTGAAAGAAATGAAGAGTTTCACAGTAAAGGCTTTTGATACGAATAGGTGTTTCGTACGGGTCGGTGTTAGCTATGCTTTTTTCTGCATTTTTAGTGAAACTTTAAATTTTATTAATAGTTTACCAATTGCGAAATAGAATTAATTTTTTTATTTTGTTGTTTTGCTTGTCCTTTTGATATTTAATTGTTGCAACGTTGTGTTGCTTGGTTAGGGCAATGAAACTCCAATTGGTTTATGAAATAGTGTAATAACGTAAGTCATACGCTCTGTAATTCTAATTTAAGCTCTAATTTTGTACGTTTATCTGAAACTTTGTAGCCCTGATGATGGCTGGTACCTCGGCCGAAAGCTCGGAACATTAAACACGGTAAGCAAACCAATTGGAGTTTCATTGCCCTAACCAAGCAACACAACGTTGCAACAATTAAATTTTTTTTAAATAGATTTATAGAAATTAATTTTTTACAGACTTTTTGTTTTTATGTCGAAAGACGAGATTTAATGTAACTCTAGTTGTTCACTCATATTTTCATGGTTCCTGAGATCAGATTTTTGAAGAATGAAAAATTAATCGAAGAGGAATTTTTGCAATGTTTTCTATGGTTGTTAATGTTAGAAATGTTTTAGGTAAAATACTAAAGTAAACCAAATGAAAGATAATTTTATCGAATATGGTGCAAGCTAGGAATGCATTCTTGCCTTTCGAGAATAGTTAACATTTCCCGCAACTCCCTGCCACTACGACAATGTTGTGAAATTTTTGTCAGATAAAATAGAGATGCATTTATTTAAACTTGTCTTCTAACAGGAATTTGGCAAACGGATCTACCCTCACCTTTCAAGAGTGAATCTCGCAAGGAGATCTTAAACAAAGACAATTAATATGAACCATTCTCAGAGCAAAAGTACAATAGTCATCATAGATGAAAGGTGAATCTCTCAGAGAGACCGGAAACTCGACACTAATGTGAAAGATGGTGAATCTCCCACGTAGATCGGAATAGCAACAACAAACTAAACATAAATGTCGTAGTTAGTCGAACTGTACACCAGCTGAGGGTCAGTTCTTTGTGTGTTTGTCCATTTTCCACATACCTGGTTGGCCTAGCGTAATCTAGGAGGCATATCGAATGGAATACATCGCTTGCTGGAGAGGGATTACGGCGTCAGTTCTCTTTTCTCTATTCAATCAAAACTCTACTGATAGAGAACGATTTCCTCTTTCACTAAAAGATGTCGCTGCGACAAAGCCATTGTCAACAGAAAAATAATTAATTTTTTACTCGACGGATTTCAGTCAAATAAAATGCCATCGTATAGCACATGATCTCAGGACTCTGGAACAGTAATCAGTTTTTCAAACGACCCTATATCGGCTTGGTGATAAGGGTTTGAAAAAACGTTTGCTGCCGTTTCATCACATCACATCAAGTCCGCTGCATTTTTCGGTGTAGGATTTGCATTGGACATCAGTACCGGATTCGGTCGTCTACCAACAATAACCTTTTTCCACAGGTTTTTCTTCAGCAACAACAATTCCATTTTCACTTTCCAATTGAAATAATTGGAATTGTTAAGCTTCACAAACTTCGTAAGACCTTTTTCTTCCATGTCTTCGATTCGAGAAAGTTCTTTTATTCTTAAAGTTTTCAGTCCAAAATTTTCATAAAATCAATTTGGTATAATTTAGTTTTCTTTTCTGGGCCACAATAACCTGTTAGAGGTCGAGAAACTAGCGTGGAAAACTAATATCACCAAACTCAGACTGAATAGATTTATGATTGATTGATTGATTGAACATTTATTTAGCAACGCTATTTTTACATCATCACATAGATTATCACAAAATTTAAAATTTATCGTCTACATCTTAATCATCATCTTCTTTTCTCTTCTTTTACCAACAAATTCAATTTTAAACAAAAACTGTCCTCACAAAACTCTTTAAATTAAATTAAAGTGCGACTGTACGTTATAGGGTTTTATTTAAGAATGAAAAGTAGAACAACAAATTATGTTGAATAAATTGAAGTACAAGATTGCTTTGTTGTAACAAGTTTAACAAATATTTGTATCTACGCTGCTCAGAACGCTCTCACAAACTCATTCACTTCACATGTGTTTTACATTTGTTTCGCATTTTTTTCACATTTGACTCACATCTGTGATTCAAATGTGAATCAAATGTACATCACATTTGAGAAATTAGCGATGAATCTCATAAAACTTTTGTCACATCCTAATACTTTGGACCCAAATGCAACGATATGTGCAATAAAATTAAATATGTTCTGTCATTATAAGGCCAAATGTGCGAATCACATATGGGCAAATGTGTCATATAAGACAAATTTGGTCATTTTGCATGCTCACATTTACCTAAATAAACATAGCTAACGCCGATCCGTACGAAACACTTATTCGTATCAAAAGCCTTTACTGTGAAACTCTTCATTTCTTTTACTTCATTCTCTACTGAAAAGCTATTCGCCCTTTAAAATCACTTACATTATCTTTCTTTGCCTTGTTAGCATATACAAATAAATTGCCGGAGGCAATATAGACAGCCCCGTACGAAGTCAACTTTCATAAATTCCTATTTAAACAGCTATATACCGCTATCTTTACCTATATTTTCCTATAAATAAACATTTCACAGATGAATATGCTATTATATAGCTCTATATGCCTGTATATAGCTCAATATAGGTGAATATAGATATATATAGATGTCCATATATGGAATGCCTGAAACACCCCACACACATAACAAATTATTTCCATGTTAACAGAAACCCTCTAAGTACCATTTTCCCAAGATATTTCACTTTTATTAAAATCCAATATGGCCACCGGCAGCCATTTTGTCAGGAGACCGGAAATTTTACCGACGCTTTACATTCGTTAATATCTTTCAAACAAAAAAAAATCATGAAATTAGGCCAAAATTTACTCGAGATATTGACAAAATACTCCACGTTCACTGTACGGCCGAGTAGCCAGATAAGAGCTCACTCCAAGAGACCTAGCTCACGCTCCGGAGAACATAATTTCAAAAACTTTTCCCTGATTTTGAAAATTCTTTTTTTTCCCGTTTGGTAATGTCAAAAGACAGGCTAAGTTCGAAATTTGGGTCCTTGGACTAAGGCCGCTACTAAGGCCCTATGCGTATTTTACATACAACTCGAGTAAATTTCATCCGTTTTTCGTAATTTTTGTTTAATTTGAAAGATAATCGAACACCGAATAGAATGTTGTTGAAAAAAAAATTAAATTTGGGTCCTTGGATTAAGGCCGCTACTAGGGCCCTATGTGTATTTTACATATAACTCGAGCAAATTTCATCCGTTTTTCGTAATTTTTGTTTCATTTGGAAGGTAATCAAAGGCCGAATAGAATGTTGTTTAAAAAAAATTAAATTTGGATCCTCGGACTAAGGCCGCTACTATGGCCCTATGCGTATTTTACATACTACTAGGGCCCTATGTGTATTTTACATTGAACTCGAGTAAATTTCATTCATTTTCGTAATTTTTGTGTCATTTGGAAGGTAATCAAAGGCCGAGTAGAATGTTGTTGAAAAAAAAAAAAAATTGGGTCCTCGGACTAAGGCCGCTACTAGGGCCCTATGCGTATTTTACATACAACTCGAGTAAATTTCATCCGTTTTTCGTAATTTTTGTTTAATTTGAAAGATAATCGAACACCGAATAGAATGTTGTTGAAAAAAAAATTAAATTTGGGTCCTTGGATTAAGGCCGCTACTAGGGCCCTACGTGTATTTTACATATAACTCGAGCAAATTTCATCCGTTTTTCGTAATTTTTGTTTCATTTGGAAGGTAATCAAAGGCCGAATAGAATGTTGTTTAAAAAAAAATTAAATTTGGGTCCTCGGACTAAGGCCGCTACTAGGGCCCTATGTGTATTTTACATATAACTCGAGCAAATTTCATCCGTTTTTCGTATTTTTTGTTTCATTTGGAAGGTAATCAAAGGCCGAATAGAATATAATTGGAAAAAAAATTAAATTTGGATCCTCGATCTGAGGCAATGTGTGTATTTATATTCAATAAATTAAAATTTTAGGGCGAATTGAAATTTTTGTTTTATCTGAAAGGAACGTCGTAATCGCTATGCGCAATTTCTAAGATGTACACATTACATAATAATTTTCCTTTAACTACTTTAACCGGCGCATAGGCTTACGGCCAAAGTAGGGTGACAGACGCACTAGGGTCACGTACGCAATAGATATACGGGTTTGTACGGGGCTCAGTCGCAACAAACGCTCCTCGGACTGAGGCCCTATGTGTATTTATACTCAATAAATTAAAATTTTAGGGCTATTTGAAATTTTTGTTTTATTTGAAAGGAACGTCGTAATCGCTATGCGCAATTTCTAAGATGTACACATTACATAATAATTTTCCTGTAACTACTTTAACCGGCGCATAGGCTTACGGCCAAAGTAGGGTGACAGACGCACTAGGGTCACGTACGCAATAGATATACGGGTTTGTACGGGGCTCAGTCGCAGCAAACGCTCCGACTGTTCTGATGGCTCGTTTGTTAATATCTCGAGTAAACTTTGACCGAATTTCATGAATTTTTTTTTGTTTGAAAGGTATTATCGAATGTAAAGCAGCTGTACTAATTTCCACCTCCTAACAAAATGGCCGTCGGCCGCCATTTTGGATTTTTGTAAAAACAATAGAAATCGGTGAAAATGATACTTACAAAGTTACTGATCAGTGGGAAGTGATTGGTTAAGTGTGTGGGGTGTTTCAAGCATCCCAAATATGGATATCTATTTATAAATATATACAGCTATATTGAGCTATATAACGGTGTAGATAGTTCTTTTGAGCTATATACTATCATATTTATTAGTAAAATGTTTATTTATAGGTAAATATAGGTTAATATAAATTGTTGCAAAAATTTTTAAGTTTGGGTTACAGTTGACAGGAACGTCGTACGGGGCTTCGTAATTGCGCTATGGGCAATTTTTAAGACGTGCACATTTCATAAGAATTTTAGGTTAGTAGGTTTAGGGTAAGAGTGGGGCGACCGACGAACTAGGGTCACGTACGCAATAGATGTATGGGTTCGTACGGGGCTCAGTCGCAGCGAACGCTCCGACTGTTCTGACGGCTCGTTTTTTGTTTGAAAGGTATTACCGAATGTAAAGCATCGGTAAAATTTCCGGTCTCCTAACAAAATGGCTACCGGTGGCCATATTGGATTTTAATAAAAGTGATATATCTTGGGAAAAATGGTACTTAGAGAGTTTCTGTTAGCATGGAAATAATTTGTTATGTGTGTGGGGTGTTTCAGGCATTCCATATATGGACATCTATATATATATCTATATTCACCTATATTGAGCTATATACAGGCATATAAAGCTATATAATAGCAAATTCATCTGTTAAATAGGTATATGTCGTCAGCGCCCCCACCTTTTTGGGCTGGGGTTTTCGTTGCTGATTATTATGAGCTAGGTTTTGTGCTTTCGAATGATGCTACCTAAAAGTTTTGTGCTGCTCAGGCACCCGAGCACAAAATTACTTTCTATTCAAAACATGTCACTTTGTATGGTAGACCCCTAATATATCAACTACACCCAAAATACAATTCTAGGACTAAAATGAACACATTGTGTGCTGACAATATCACCCCACCAATAGTTTAGTGCTGCCACCTGTGTCCAGCACAAAACTACTTTCTGCTCAAAACATGTCACTTTGTATGGGAGACCTCTAATATATCAACTTTATTCAAAATACAATTGCAGGACTGAAATCTATACATTATGTGCTGACGATATCACCCCACCAATAGTTTAGTGCTGCCACCTGTGCCCAGCACAAAACTACTTTCTGCTCAAAACATGCCACTTTGTATGGGAGACCCCTAATATATCAACTTTATTCAAAATACAATTGCAGGACTGAAATCTATACATTATGTGCTGACGATATCACCCCACCAATAGTTTAGTGCTGCCACCTGTGCCCAGCACAAAACTACTTTCTGGTCAAAACATGTCACTTTGCATGCATGGTAGACCCCTCACAATTCTCAGAGTTTGTCTTGCATGCAACAGAATTCTTGCACAATAGCCTGAGTCCATTGTGCATGTACCAAGAGGCTTGCACAATAGTCACAGTTCATTGTGCATGCATCACGATGCTTGCACAATAGTCAGAGTTCATTGTGCATGCATCTTGATGCTTGCACAATAGTCAGAATCCATTGTGCATGTGACAAAATGCTTGCACAATAGTCAGAGTTCATTGTGCATGCATCTTGATGCTTGCACAATAGTCAGAATCCATTGTGCATGTGGCAAAATGCTTGTACAATATTCACAGTTCATTGTGCATGTGACAAAATGCTTGCACAATAGTCAGAGTTCAATGTTCATGCATCTCGATGCTTGCACAATAGTCAGAGTTCATTGTGTATCCAACAGAATGCTAGCACAATAGTCAGAGTTCATTGTGCATGCATCTTGATGCTTGCACAATAGTCAGAATTCATTGTGCATGTGACAAAATGCTTGTACAATAGTCACAGTTCATTGTGCATGTGACAAAATGCTTGCACAATAGTCAGAGTTCATTGTGCATGCATCTCGATGCTTGCACAATAGTCAGAGTTCATTGTGTATCCAGCAGAATGCTTGCACAATAGTCAGAGTTCATTGTGCATGCATCTCGATGCTTTTACAATAGTCATAGTTCATTGTGTATCCAACAGAATGCTTGCACAATAGTCAGAGTTCATTGTGCATGCATCTCGATGCTTGCACAATAGTCAGGATCCATTGTGCATGTGACAAAATGCTTGCACAATAGTCAGAGCTCATTGTGCATGCATCTTGATGCTTGTACAATAGTCAGAATCCATTGTGCATGTGACAAAATGCTTGCACAATAGTCAGAGTTCATTGTGCATGTGACAAAATGCTTGCACAATAGTCAGAGTTCATTGTGCATGTGACAAAATGCTTGCACAATAGTCAGAGTTCATTGTGTATCCAACAGAATGCTTGCACAATAGTCAGAGTTTATCGTGCATGCATCTAGATGCTTGCACAATAGTCAGAGTTTATTGTGCATGCATCTCGATGCTAGCACAATAGTCATAGTTCATTGTGTATCCAACAGAATGCTTGCACAATAGTCAGAGTTCATTGTGCATGCAAAAATAGGCTTGCACAATAGTCAAACTTCATTGTGTATCCCACAGAATGCTTGCACAATAGTCAGAGTTCATTGTGCATGCATCTCGATGCTTGCACAATAGTCAGAATCCATTGTGCATGTGACAAAATGCTTGCACAATAGTCAGAGCTCATTGTGCATGCAACAGTAGGCTTGCACAATAGTCAGAGTTCATTGTGCATGCAACAAAAGGCTTGCACAATAGTCAAAGTTCATTATGCATGCAACAGAATGCTTGCACAATAGCCTGAGTCCATTGTGCATGTAACAAGAGGATTTCACATTAGTCATTGTTTATGCATTCTGTTGTATGCATAATGAACTGATGAACTCTGAACAATGCAGAATCACAAACCTTTGAATGACCGTAAATAAAAACTTATTATTAAATATCTGTGACCTTGACCTACAATCAAACTAACATATTTGCTATAAGCTATTTACCATGCATGCAAAGTGACATGTTTTGACCAGAAAGTAGTTTTGTGCTGGGCACAGGTGGCAGCACTAAACTATTGATGGGGTGATATCGTCAGCACATAATGTATAGATTTCAGTCCTGCAATTGTATTTTGAATAAAGTTGATATATTAGGGGTCTCTCATACAAAGTGACATGTTTCTAGCAGAAAGTAGTTTTGTGCTGGACACAGGTGGCAGCACTAAACTATTGGTGGGGTGATATTGTCAGCACATAATGTGTACATTTTAGTCCTAGAATTGTATTTTGGGTGCAGTTGATATATTAGGGGTCTACCATACAAAGTGACATGTTTTGAATAGAAAGTAGTTTTGTGCTCGGGTGCCTGAGCAGCACAAAACTTTTGGGTAGCATCATTCGAAAGCGCAAAACCTAGCTCATAATAATCAGCAACAAAAACCCCCGCCCAAAAAGGTGGGGGCGCTGACGACATATACCTCTGTTAAATGTTTATTTATAGGAAAATATAGGTAAATATAGCGGTATATAGCTGTTTAAATAGGAATTTATGAAAGTTGACTTCGTACGGGGCTGTCTATATTGCCTCCGGCAATTTAATTGTATATGCTAACAAGGCAAAGAAAGATAATGTAAGTGATTTTAAAGGGCGAATAGCTTTTCAGTAGAGAATGAAGTGAAAGAAATGAAGAGTTTCACAGTAAAGGCTTTTGATACGAATAGGTGTTTCGTACGGGTCGGTGTTAGCTATGCTTTTTTCTGCATTTTTAGTGAAACTTTAAATTTTATTACTAGTTTACCAATTGCGACTTATTAGTTCGAAATAGAATTAATTTTTTTATTTTGTTGTTTTGCTTGTCCTTTTGATATTTAATTGTTGCAACGTTGCGTTGCTTGGTTAGGGCAATGAAACTCCAATTGGTTTATGAAATAGTGTAATAACGTAAGTCATACGCTCTGTAATTCTAATTTAAGCTCTAATTTTGTACGTTTATCTGAAACTTTGTAGCCCTGATGATGGCTGGTAACTCGGCCGAAAGCTCGGAACATTAAACACGGTAAGCAAACCAATTGGAGTTTCATTGCCCTAACCAAGCAACACAACGTTGCAACAATTAAATTTTTTTTAAATAGATTTATAGAAATTAATTTTTTACAGACTTTTTGTTTTTATGTCGAAAGACGAGATTTAATGTAACTCTAGTTGTTCACTCATATTTTCATGGTTCCTGAGATCAGATTTTTGAAGAATGAAAAATTAATCGAAGAGGAATTTTTGCAATGTTTTCTATGGTTGTTAATGTTAGAAATGTTTTAGGTAAAATACTAAAGTAAACCAAATGAAAGATAATTTTATCGAATATGGTGCAAGCTAGGAATGCATTCTTGCCTTTCGATAATAGTTAACATTTCCCGCAACTCCCTGTCACTATGAAAATGTTGTGAAATTTTTGTCAGATAAAATAGAGATGCATTTATTTAAACTTGTCTTCTAACAGGAATTTGGCAAACGGATCTACCCTCACCTTTCAAGAGTGAATCTCGCAAGGAGATCTTAAACAAAGACAATTAATATGAACCATTCTCAGAGCAAAAGTACGATAGTCATCATAGATGAAAGGTGAATCTCTCAGAGAGACCGGAAACTCGACACTAATGTGAAAGATGGTGAATCTCCCACGTAGATCGGAATAGCAACAACAAACTAAACATAAATGTCGTAGTTAGTCGAACTGTACACCAGCTGAGGGTCAGTTCTTTGTGTGTTTGTCCATTTTCCACATACCTGGTTGGCCTAGCGTAATCTAGGAGGCATATCGAATGGAATACATCGCTTGCTGGAGAGGGATTACGGCGTCAGTTCTCTTTTCTCTATTCAATCAAAACTCTACTGATTTCCTCTTTCACTAAAAGATGTCGCTGCGACAAAGCCATTGTCAACAGTAAAATAATTAATTTTTTACTCGACGGATTTCAGTCAAATAAAATGCCATCGTATAGCACATGATCTCAGGACTCTGGAACAGTAATCAGTTTTTCAAACGACCCTATATCGGCTTGGTGATAAGGGTTTGAAAAAACGTTTGCTGCCGTTTCATCACATCACATCAAGTCCGCTGCATTTTTCGGTGTAGGATTTGCATTGGACATCAGTACCGGATTCGGTCGTCTACCAACCAACAATAACCTTTTTCCACAGGTTTTTCTTCAGCAACAACAATTCCATTTTCACTTTCCAATTGAAATAATTGGAATTGTTAAGCTTCACAAACTTCGTAGGACCTTTTTCTTCCATGTCTTCGATTCGAGAAAGTTCTTTTATTCTTAAAGTTTTCAGTCCAAAATTTTCATAAAATCAATTTGGTATAATTTAGTTTTCTTTTCTGGGCCACAATAACCTGTTAGAGGTCGAGAAACTAGCGTGGAATATCACTAATATCACCAAACTCAGACTGAATAGATTTACGATTGATTGATTGATTGAACATTTATTTAGCAACGCTATTTTTACATCATCACATAGATTATCACAAAATTTAAAATTTATCGTCTACATCTTAATCATGATCTTCTTTTCTCTTCTTTTACCAACAAATTCAATTTTAAACAAAAACTGTCCTCACAAAACTCTTTAAATTAAATTAAAGTGCGACTGTACGTTATAGGGTTTTTTTTAAGAATGAAAAGTAGAACAAAAAATTATGTTGAATAAATTGAAGTACAAGATTGCTTTGTTGTAACAAGTTTAACAAATATTTGTATCTACGCTGCTCAGAACGCTCTCACAAACTCATTCACTTCACATGTGTTTTACATTTGTTTCGCATTTTTTTCACATTTGACTCACATCTGTGATTCAAATGTGAATCAAATGTACATCACATTTGAGAAATTAGCGATGAATCTCATAAAACTTTTGTCACATCCTAATACTTTGGACCCAAATGCAACGATATGTGCAATAAAATTAAATATGTTCTGTCATTATAAGGCCAAATGTGCGAATCACATATGGGCAAATGTGTCATATAAGACAAATTTGGTCATTTTGCATGCTCACATTTACCTAAATAAACATAGCTAACGCCGATCCGTACGAAACACTTATTCGTATCAAAAGCCTTTACTGTGAAACTCTTCATTTCTTTTACTTCATTCTCTACTGAAAAGCTATTCGCCCTTTAAAATCACTTACATTATCTTTCTTTGCCTTGTTAGCATATACAATTAAATTGCCGGAGGCAATATAGACAGCCCCGTACGAAGTCAACTTTCATAAATTCCTATTTAAACAGCTATATACCGCTATATTTACCTATATTTTCCTATAAATAAACATTTCACAGATGAATATGCTATTATATAGCTCTATATGCCTGTATATAGCTCAATATAGGTGAATATAGATATATATAGATGTCCATATATGGAATGCCTGAAACACCCCACACACATAACAAATTATTTCCATGTTAACAGAAACCCTCTAAGTACCATTTTCCCAAGATATTTCACTTTTATTAAAATCCAATATGGCCACCGGCAGCCATTTTGTTAGGAGACCGGAAATTTTACCGACGCTTTACATTCGTTAATATCTTTCAAACAAAAAAAAATCATGAAATTCGGCCAAAATTTACTCGAGATATTGACAAAATACTCCACGTTCACTGTACGGCCGAGTAGCCAGATAAGAGCTCACTCCAAGAGACCTAGCTCACGCTCCGGAGAACATAATTTCAAAAACTTTTCCCTGATTTTGAAAATTCTTTTTTTTCCCGTTTGGTAATGTCAAAAGACAGGCTAAGTTCGAAATTTGGGTCCTTGGACTAAGGCCGCTACTAGGGCCCTATGCGTATTTTACATACAACTCGAGTAAATTTCATCCGTTTTTCGTAATTTTTGTTTAATTTGAAAGATAATCGAACACCGAATAGAATGTTGTTGAAAAAAAAATTAAATTTGGGTCCTTGGATTAAGGCCGCTACTAGGGCCCTATGTGTATTTTACATATAACTCGAGCAAATTTCATCCGTTTTTCGTAATTTTTGTTTCATTTGGAAGGTAATCAAAGGCCGAATAGAATGTTGTTTAAAAAAAATTAAATTTGGATCCTCGGACTAAGGCCGCTACTATGGCCCTATGCGTATTTTACATACTACTAGGGCCCTATGTGTATTTTACATTGAACTCGAGTAAATTTCATTCGTTTTTCGTAATTTTTGTGTCATTTGGAAGGTAATCAAAGGCCGAGTAGAATGCTGTTGAAAAAAAAAATAAATTTGGGTCCTCGGACTAAGGCCGCTACTAGGGCCCTATGCGTATTTTACATACAACTCGAGTAAATTTCATCCGTTTTTCGTAATTTTTGTTTAATTTGAAAGATAATCGAACACCGAATAGAATGTTGTTGAAAAATCCGTTTTTCGTAATTTTTGTTTCATTTGGAAGGTAATCAAAGGCCGAATAGAATGTTGTTAAAAAAAAATTAAATTTGAGTCCTCGGACTAAGGCCGCTACTAGGGCCCTATGTGTATTTTACATATAACTCGAGCAAATTTCATCCGTTTTTCGTATTTTTTGTTTCATTTGGAAGGTAATCAAAGGCCGAATAGAATATAATTGGAAAAAAAATTAAATTTGGATCCTCGATCTGAGGCAATGTGTGTATTTATACTCAATAAATTAAAATTTTAGGGCTATTTGAAATTTTTGTTTTATTTGAAAGGAACGTCGTAATCGCTATGCGCAATTTCTAAGATGTACACATTACATAATAATTTTCCTTTAACTACTTTAACCGGCGCATAGGCTTACGGCCAAAGTAGGGTGACAGACGCACTAGGGTCACGTACGCAATAGATATACGGCCCCGTGGCTCAGTCGCAGCAAACGCTCCGACTGTTCTGATGGCTCGTTTGTTAATATCTCGAGTAAACTTTGACCGAATTTCATGAATTTTTTTTTGTTTGAAAGGTATTATCGAATGTAAATTTCCACCTCCTAACAAAATGGCCGTCGGCCGCCGTTTTGGATTTTTGTAAAAACAATAGAAATCGGTGAAAATGATACTTACAAAGTTACTGATCAGTGGGAAGTGATTGGTTAAGTGTGTGGGGTGTTTCAAGCATCCCAAATATGGATATCTATTTATAAATATATACAGCTATATTGAGCTATATAACGGTGTAGATAGTTCTTTTGAGCTATATACTATCATATTTATTAGTAAAATGTTTATTTATAGGTAAATATAGGTTAATATAAATTGTTGCAAAAATTTTTAAGTTTGGGTTACAGTTGACAGGAACGTCGTACGGGGCTTCGTAATTGCGCTATGCGCAATTAGTAGGTTTAGTAGGTTTAGGGTAAGAGTGGGGCGACCGACGAACTAGGGTCACGTACGCAATAGATGTACGGGTTCGTACGGGGCTCAGTCGCAGCGAACGCTCCGACTGTTCTGACGGCTCGTTTTTTGTTTGAAAGGTATTACCGAATGTAAAGCATCGGTAAAATTTCCGGTCTCCTAACAAAATGGCTACCGGTGGCCATATTGGATTTTAATAAAAGTGATATATCTTGGGAAAAATGGTACTTAGAGAGTTTCTGTTAGCATGGAAATAATTTGTTGTGTGTGTGGGGTGTTTCAGGCATTCCATATATGGACATTTATATATATATATATCTATATTCACCTATATTGAGCTATATACAGGCATATAGAGCTATATAATAGCAAATTCATCTGTTAAATGTTTATTTATAGGAAAATATAGGTAAATATAGCGGTATATAGCTGTTTAAATAGGAATTTATGAAAGTTGACTTCGTACGGGGCTGTCTATATTGCCTCCGGCAATTTAAGATAGTTTAAGATATTAACGAATGTAAAGCGTCGGTAAAATTTCCGGTCTCCTAACAAAATGGCTGCCGGTGGCCATATTGGATTTTAATAAAAGTGAAATATCTTGGGAAAATGGTACTTAGAGGGTTTCTGTTAACATGGAAATAATTTGTTATGTGTGTGGGGTGTTTCAGGCATTCCATATATGGACATCTATATATATCTATATTCACCTATATTGAGCTATATACAGACATATAGAGCTATATAATAGCAAATTCATCTGTTAAATGTTTATTTATAGGAAAATATAGGTAAATATAGCGGTATATAGCTGTTTAAATAGGAATTTATGAAAGTTGACTTCGTACGGGGCTGTCTATATTGCCTCCGGCAATTTAATTGTATATGCTAACAAGGCAAAGAAAGATAATGTAAGTGATTTTAAAGGGCGAATAGCTTTTCAGTAGAGAATGAAGTGAAAGAAATGAAGAGTTTCACAGTAAAGGCTTTTGATACGAATAGGTGTTTCGTACGGGTCGGTGTTAGCTATGCTTTTTTCTGCATTTTTAATGAAACTTTAAATTTTATTAATAGTTTACAAATTGCGACTTATTAGTTCGAAATAGAATTAATTTTTTTATTTTGTTGTTTTGCTTGTCCTTTTGATATTTAATTGTTGCAACGTTGTGTTGCTTGGTTAGGGCAATGAAACTCCAATTGGTTTATGAAATAGTGTAATAACGTAAGTCATACGCTCTGTAATTCTAATTTAAGCTCTAATTTTGTACGTTTATCTGAAACTTTGTAGCCCTGATGATGGCTGGTAACTCGGCCGAAAGCTCGGAACATTAAACACGGTAAGCAAACCAATTGGAGTTTCATTGCCCTAACCAAGCAACACAACGTTGCAACAATTAAATTTTTTTTAAATAGATTTATAGAAATTAATTTTTTACAGACTTTTTGTTTTTATGTCGAAAGACGAGATTTAATGTAACTCTAGTTGTTCACTCATATTTTCATGGTTCCTGAGATCAGATTTTTGAAGAATGAAAAATTAATCGAAGAGGAATTTTTGCAATGTTTTCTATGGTTGTTAATGTTAGAAATGTTTTAGGTAAAATACTAAAGTAAACCAAATGAAAGATAATTTTATCGAATATGGTGCAAGCTAGGAATGCATTCTTGCCTTTCGATAATAGTTAACATTTCCCGCAACTCCCTGTCACTATGAAAATGTTGTGAAATGTTTGTCAGATAAAATAGAGATGCATTTATTTAAACTTGTCTTCTAACAGGAATTTGGCAAACGGATCTACCCTCACCTTTCAAGAGTGAATCTCGCAAGGAGATCTTAAACAAAGACAATTAATATGAACCATTCTCAGAGCAAAAGTACGATAGTCATCATAGATGAAAGGTGAATCTCTCAGAGAGACCGGAAACTCGACACTAATGTGAAAGATGGTGAATCTCCCACGTAGATCGGAATAGCAACAACAAACTAAACATAAATGTCGTAGTTAGTCGAACTGTACACCAGCTGAGGGTCAGTTCTTTGTGTGTTTGTCCATTTTCCACATACCTGGTTGGCCTAGCGTAATCTAGGAGGCATATCGAATGGAATACATCGCTTGCTGGAGAGGGATTACGGCGTCAGTTCTCTTTTCTCTATTCAATCAAAACTCTACTGATAGAGAACGATTTCCTCTTTCACTAAAAGATGTCGCTGCGACAAAGCCATTGTCAACAGAAAAATAATTAATTTTTTACTCGACGGATTTCAGTCAAATAAAATGCCATCGTATAGCACATGATCTCAGGACTCTGGAACAGTAATCAGTTTTTCAAACGACCCTATATCGGCTTGGTGATAAGGGTTTGAAAAAACGTTTGCTGCCGTTTCATCACATCACATCAAGTCCGCTGCATTTTTCGGTGTAGGATTTGCATTGGACATCAGTACCGGATTCGGTCGTCTACCAACAATAACCTTTTTCCACAGGTTTTTCTTCAGCAACAACAATTCCATTTTCACTTTCCAATTGAAATAATTGGAATTGTTAAGCTTCACAAACTTCGTAAGACCTTTTTCTTCCATGTCGATTCGAGAAAGTTCTTTTATTCTTAAAGTTTTCAGTCCAAAATTTTCATAAAATCAATTTGGTATAATTTAGTTTTCTTTTCTGGGCCACAATAACCTGTTAGAGGTCGAGAAACTAGCGTGGAAAACTAATATCACCAAACTCAGACTGAATAGATTTATGATTGATTGATTGATTGAACATTTATTTAGCAACGCTATTTTTACATCATCACATAGATTATCACAAAATTTAAAATTTATCGTCTACATCTTAATCATCATCTTCTTTTCTCTTCTTTTACCAACAAATTCAATTTTAAACAAAAACTGTCCTCACAAAACTCTTTAAATTAAATTAAAGTGCGACTGTACGTTATAGGGTTTTATTTAAGAATGAAAAGTAGAACAACAAATTATGTTGAATAAATTGAAGTACAAGATTGCTTTGTTGTAACAAGTTTAACAAATATTTGTATCTACGCTGCTCAGAACGCTCTCACAAACTCATTCACTTCACATGTGTTTTACATTTGTTTCGCATTTTTTTCACATTTGACTCACATCTGTGATTCAAATGTGAATCAAATGTACATCACATTTGAGAAATTAGCGATGAATCTCATAAAACTTTTGTCACATCCTAATACTTTGGACCCAAATGCAACGATATGTGCAATAAAATTAAATATGTTCTGTCATTATAAGGCCAAATGTGCGAATCACATATGGGCAAATGTGTCATATAAGACAAATTTGGTCATTTTGCATGCTCACATTTACCTAAATAAACATAGCTAACGCCGATCCGTACGAAACACTTATTCGTATCAAAAGCCTTTACTGTGAAACTCTTCATTTCTTTTACTTCATTCTCTACTGAAAAGCTATTCGCCCTTTAAAATCACTTACATTATCTTTCTTTGCCTTGTTAGCATATACAAATAAATTGCCGGAGGCAATATAGACAGCCCCGTACGAAGTCAACTTTCATAAATTCCTATTTAAACAGCTATATACCGCTATATTTACCTATATTTTCCTATAAATAAACATTTCACAGATGAATATGCTATTATATAGCTCTATATGTCTGTATATAGCTCAATATAGGTGAATATAGATATATATAGATGTCCATATATGGAATGCCTGAAACACCCCACACACATAACAAATTATTTCCATGTTAACAGAAACCCTCTAAGTACCATTTTCCCAAGATATTTCACTTTTATTAAAATCCAATATGGCCACCGGCAGCCATTTTGTTAGGAGACCGGAAATTTTACCGACGCTTTACATTCGTTAATATCTTTCAAACAAAAAAAAATCATCAAATTCGGCTAAAATTTACTCGAGATATTGACAAAATACTCCACGTTCACTGTACGGCCGAGTAGCCAGATAAGAGCTCACTCCAAGAGACCTAGCTCACGCTCCGGAGAACATAATTTCAAAAACTTTTCCCTGATTTTGAAAATTCTTTTTTTTCCCGTTTGGTAATGTCAAAAGACAGGCTAAGTTCGAAATTTGGGTCCTTGGACTAAGGCCGCTACTAGGGCCCTATGCGTATTTTACATACAACTCGAGTAAATTTCATCCGTTTTTCGTAATTTTTGTTTAATTTGAAAGATAATCGAACACCGAATAGAATGTTGTTGAAAAAAAAATTAAATTTGGGTCATTGGATTAAGGCCGCTACTAGGGCCCTATGTGTATTTTACATATAACTCGAGCAAATTTCATCCGTTTTTCGTAATTTTTGTTTCATTTGGAAGGTAATCAAAGGCCGAATAGAATGTTGTTTAAAAAAAATTAAATTTGGATCCTCGGACTAAGGCCGCTACTATGGCCCTATGCGTATTTTACATACTACTAGGGCCCTATGTGTATTTTACATATAACTCGAGCAAATTTCATCCGTTTTTCGTAATTTTTGTTTCATTTGGAAGGTAATCAAAGGCCGAATAGAATGTTGTTTAAAAAAAATTAAATCTGGATCCTCGGACTAAGGCCGCTACTATGGCCCTATGCGTATTTTACATACTACTAGGGCCCTATGTGTATTTTACATTGAACTCGAGTAAATTTCATTCGTTTTTCGTAATTTTTGTGTCATTTGGAAGGTAATCAAAGGCCGAGTAGAATGTTGTTGAAAAAAAAAAAAATTTGGGTCCTCGGACTAAGGCCGCTACTAGGGCCCTATGCGTATTTTACATACAACTCGAGTAAATTTCATCCGTTTTTCGTAATTTTTGTTTAATTTGAAAGATAATCGAACACTGAATAGAATGTTGTTGAAAAAAAAATTAAATTTGGGTCCTAGGATTAAGGCCCTATGTGTATTTTACATATAACTCGAGCAAATTTCATCCGTTCTTCGTAATTTTTGTTTCATTTGGAAGGTAATCAAAGGCCGAATAGAATGTTGTTAAAAAAAAATTAAATTTGGGTCCTCGGACTAAGGCCGCTACTAGGGCCCTATGTGTATTTTACATATAACTCGAGCAAATTTCATCCGTTTTTCGTATTTTTTGTTTCATTTGGAAGGTAATCAAGGGCCGAATAGAATATAATTGGAAAAAAAATTAAATTTGGATCCTCGATCTGAGGCAATGTGTGTATTTATACTCAATAAATTAAAATTTTAGGGCTATTTGAAATTTTTGTTTTATTTGAAAGGAACGTCGTAATCGCTATGCGCAATTTCTAAGATGTACACATTACATAATAATTTTCCTTTAACTACTTTAACCGGCGCATAGGCTTACGGCCAAAGTAGGGTGACAGACGCACTAGGGTCACGTACGCAATAGATATACGGGTTTGTACGGGGCTCAGTCGCAGCAAACGCTCCTCGGACTGAGGCCCTATGTGTATTTATACTCAATAAATTAAAATTTTAGGGCTATTTGAAATTTTTGTTTTATTTGAAAGGAACGTCGTAATCGCTATGCGCAATTTCTAAGATGTACACATTACATAATAATTTTCCTTTAACTACTTTAACCGGAGCATAGGCTTACGGCCAAAGTAGGGTGACAGACGCACTAGGGTCACGTACGCAATAGATATACGGGTTTGTACGGGGCTCAGTCGCAGCAAACGCTCCGACTGTTCTGATGGCTCGTTTGTTAATATCTCGAGTAAACTTTGACCGAATTTCATGAATTTTTTTTTGTTTGAAAGGTATTATCGAATGTAAAGCAGCTGTGCTAATTTCCACCTCCTAACAAAATGGCCGTCGGCCGCCATTTTGGATTTTTGTAAAAACAATAGAAACCGGTGAAAATGATACTTACAAAGTTACTGATCAGTGGGAAGTGATTGGTTAAGTGTGTGGGGTGTTTCAAGCATCCCAAATATGGATATCTATTTATAAATATATACAGCTATATTGAGCTATATAACGGTGTAGATAGTTCTTTTGAGCTATATACTATCATATTTAGTAAAATGTTTATTTATAGGTAAATATTGGTTAATATAAATTGTTGCAAAAATTTTTAAGTTTGGGTTACAGTTGACAGGAACGTCGTACGGGGCTTCGTAATTGCGCTATGCGCAATTTTTAAGACGTGCACATTTCATAAGAATTTTAGGTTAGTAGGTTTAGGGTAAGAGTGGGGCGACCGACGAACTAGGGTCACGTACGCAATAGATGTACGGGTTCGTACGGGGCTCAGTCGCAGCGAACGCTCCGACTGTTCTGACGGCTCGTTTTTTGTTTGAAAGGTATTACCGAATGTAAAGCATCGGTAAAATTTCCGGTCTCCTAACAAAATGGCTACCGGTGGCCATATTGGATTTTAATAAAAGTGATATGTCTTGGGAAAAATGGTACTTAGAGAGTTTCTGTTAGCATGGAAATAATTTGTTATGTGTGTGGGGTGTTTCAGGCATTCCATATATGGACATCTATATATATATCTATATTCACCTATATTGAGCTATATACAGGCATATAGAGCTATATAATAGCAAACTCATCTGTTAAATGTTTATTTCGTACGGGGCTGTCTATATTGCCTCCGGCAATTTAATTGTATATGCTAACAAGGCAAAGAAAGATAATGTAAGTGATTTTAAAGGGCGAATAGCTTTTCAGTAGAGAATGAAGTGAAAGAAATGAAGAGTTTCACAGTAAAGGCTTTTGATACGAATAGGTGTTTCGTACGGGTCGGTGTTAGCTATGCTTTTTTCTGCATTTTTAGTGAAACTTTAAATTTTATTAATAGTTTACCAATTGCGACTTATTAGTTCGAAATAATTTTTTTATTTTGTTGTTTTGCTTGTCCTTTTGATATTTAATTGTTGCAACGTTGTGTTGCTTGGTTAGGGCAATGAAACTCCAATTGGTTTATGAAATAGTGTAATAACGTAAGTCATACGCTCTGTAATTCTAATTTAAGCTCTAATTTTGTACGTTTATCTGAAACTTTGTAGCCCTGATGATGGCTGGTAACTCGGCCGAAAGCTCGGAACATTAAACACGGTAAGCAAACCAATTGGAGTTTCATTGCCCTAACCAAGCAACACAACGTTGCAACAATTAAATTTTTTTTAAATAGATTTATAGAAATTAATTTTTTACAGACTTTTTGTTTTTATGTCGAAAGACGAGATTTAATGTAACTCTAGTTGTTCACTCATATTTTCATGGTTCCTGAGATCAGATTTTTGAAGAATGAAAAATTAATCGAAGAGGAATTTTTGCAATGTTTTCTATGGTTGTTAATGTTAGAAATGTTTTAGGTAAAATACTAAAGTAAACCAAATGAAAGATAATTTTATCGAATATGGTGCAAGCTAGGAATGCATTCTTGCCTTTCGATAATAGTTAACATTTCCCGCAACTCCCTGTCACTATGAAAATGTTGTGAAATGTTTGTCAGATAAAATAGAGATGCATTTATTTAAACTTGTCTTCTAACAGGAATTTGGCAAACGGATCTACCCTCACCTTTCAAGAGTGAATCTCGCAAGGAGATCTTAAACAAAGACAATTAATATGAACCATTCTCAGAGCAAAAGTACGATAGTCATCATAGATGAAAGGTGAATCTCTCAGAGAGACCGGAAACTCGACACTAATGTGAAAGATGGTGAATCTCCCACGTAGATCGGAATAGCAACAACAAACTAAACATAAATGTCGTAGTTAGTCGAACTGTACACCAGCTGAGGGTCAGTTCTTTGTGTGTTTGTCCATTTTCCACATACCTGGTTGGCCTAGCGTAATCTAGGAGGCATATCGAATGGAATACATCGCTTGCTGGAGAGGGATTACGGCGTCAGTTCTCTTTTCTCTATTCAATCAAAACTCTACTGATAGAGAACGATTTCCTCTTTCACTAAAAGATGTCGCTGCGACAAAGCCATTGTCAACAGAAAAATAATTAATTTTTTACTCGACGGATTTCAGTCAAATAAAATGCCATCGTATAGCACATGATCTCAGGACTCTGGAACAGTAATCAGTTTTTCAAACGACCCTATATCGGCTTGGTGATAAGGGTTTGAAAAAACGTTTGCTGCCGTTTTTTAGTTGGTTGTAAATGTGTTTTTTCACTAACCACTGCGCACCGTTGAAACACCCTAAAAACTCACTTGCCTACATCATTTTGTTCAAAATATCCATATGATTTTTTTTACACGTAAATAAAAAAAAATGGAAATTTCAGAAATTTCAGAAACACACCAAAAACTCACTTGCCTACATTATTTTGTTCAAAATATCCAAATGAATTTTTTTACATGTAAATAGGAAAAATTGAAAATCTTAGAAACTAAAAGGTTTTTTAGTTGGTTGTAAATGTGTTTTTTCACTAACCACTGCGCACCGTTGAAACACACTAAAAAATCACCTGCCTACATTATTTTGTTCAAAATATCCAAATGAATTTTTTTACACGTAAATAAAAAAAATTAAAAATTTCAGAAATTAAAAAGTTTTTTAGCTAGTTGTAAAAATATTTTTTCACTAAACTCTGCGCACCGTTGAAACACACTAAAAACTCACTGGCCTACATTATTTTGTTCAAAATATCCAAATGAATTTTTTAACATGTAAATAAAAAAAATTGAAAATCTTAGAAACTAAAAGGTTTTTTAGTTGGTTGTAAATGTGTTTTTTCACTAACCGCTGCGCACCGTTGAAACTCACTAAAACCTCACTTGCCTACATTATTTTGTTCAAAATATCCAAATGAATTTTTTTACACGTAAATAAAAAAATTGAAAATTTCAGAAATTAAAAAGTTTTTTAGCTGGTTGTAAATGTGTTTTTTCACTAACCACTGCGCACCGTTGAAACACACTAAAAACTCACTTGCCTACATTATTTTGTTCAAAATATCCAAATGAATTTTTTTACACGTAAATAAAAAAAATTGAAAATTTCAGAAATTAAAAAGTTTTTTAGCTGGTTGTAAATGTGTTTTTTCACTAACGACCACGTAAATAAAAAAATTGAAAATTTCAGAAATTAAAAAGTTTTTTAGCTGGTTGTAAATGTGTTTTTTCACTAACAACAGCGCACCGTTGAAACACACCAAAAACTCACTTGCCTATATTATTTTGTTCAAAATATCCAAATAAATTTTTTTACATGTAAATAGAAAAAATTGAAAATCTTAGAAACTAAAAGGTTTTTTAGTTGGTTGTAAATGTGTTTTTTCACTAACCACTGCGCACCGTTGAAACACACTAAAAAATCACCTGCCTACATTATTTTGTTCAAAATATCGAAATGAATTTTTTTACACGTAAATAAAAAAAATTGAAAATTTCAGAAATTAAAAATTTTTTTATCTGGTTGTAAATGTGTTTTTTCACTAACCACCACGTAAATAAAAAAATTGAAAATTTCAGAAATTAAAAAGTTTTTTAGCTGGTTGTAAATGTGTTTTTTCACTAACCTCTGCGCACTGTTGAAACACACTAAAAAATCACTTGCCTACATTATTTTGTTCAAAATATCCAAATGAATTTTTTTACATGTAAATAAAAAAAATTGAAAATCTTAGAAACTAAAAGGTTTTTTAGACAATGCTTCCACTTTAAAAGGTTTTTTAGTTGGTTGTAAATGTGTTTTTTCACTAACCTCTGCGCACTGTTGAAACACACTAAAAACTCACTTGCATACATTATTTTGTTCAAAATATCCAAATGAATTTTTTTACATGTAAATAAAAAAAATTGAAAATCTTAGAAACTAAAAGGTTTTTTAGTTGGTTGTATTTGTGTTTTCTCACTAACCACTGCGCACCGTTGAAACACACTAAAAAATCACTTGCCCACATTATTTTGTTCAAAATATCCAAATGAACTTTTTGACACGTAAAAAAAAAAATTGAAAATTTCAGAAATTAAAAAGTTTTTTAGCTGGTTGTAAATATGTTTTTTCACTAACAACGGCGCACCGTTGAAACACACCAAAAACTCACTTGCCTATATTATTTTGTTCAAAATATCCAAATGAATTTTTTTACATGTAAAAAAAAAAAGAAAATCTTAGAAACTAAAAGGTTTTTTAGTTGGTTGTAAATGTGTTTTTTCACTAACCACTGCGCACCGTTGAAACACCCTAAAAACTCACTTGCCTACATCATTTTGTTCAAAATATCCAAATGAATTTTTTTACATGTAAATAGGAAAAATTGAAAATCTTAGAAACTAAAAGGTTTTTTAGTTGGTAGTAAACGTGTTTTTTCACTAACCACTGCGCACCGTTGAAACACACTAAAAAATCACCTGCCTACATTATTTTGTTCAAAATATCCAAATGAATTTTTTTATACGTAAATAAAAAAAATTGAAAATTTCAGAAATTAAAAAGTTTTTTAGCTGGTTGTAAAAATATTTTTTCACTAAACTCTGCGCACCGTTGAAACACACTAAAAACTCACTGGCCTACATTATTTTGTTCAAAATATCCAAATGAATTTTTTAACATGTAAATAAAAAAAATTGAAAATCTTAGAAACTAAAAGGTTTTTTAGTTGGTTGTAAATGTGTTTTTTCACTAACCACTGCGCACCGTTGAAACACACTAAAAAATCACCCGCCAACATTATTTTGTTCAAAATATCCAAATGAATTTTTTTACATGTAAATAAAAAACAAGGCATCAGAACAGTCGGAGCGTTTGCTGCGACTTAGCCCCGTACGATCCGTAATCCTATTTCGTCCGTAACCATAATACGTCCGTAGCCGTAATACGCCCGGAACCCTAATAAGTCTACAACCCTCTAATGCGTCTTTTCCAAAATGCAAGTCAAGTTGGGCATGGTCAAATTTACTGAAAGTGTTCATTTTTAAAATTGCGCATAGCGCAATTACGAAAGCCCGTACGAAGTACCTCTCAAATAAAACCAACAATTTACGACATTATTTTAGAAACCCAAAATTTTTTGCCAACTTTCCATTGGGTATTCAATTACCTCTCAAATAAAACAAAAACTAGCAAAATCGGTTGAGATTTACTCGATCTATGTGCAAAAAGCACTTAGGGCCGAGTAGCGGCCTTAGTCCAAGGGCGCAAATTTGAAACTTTTTTTGCCATCATTCTATTCGGCATTCAATTATCTCTCAAATGAAACAAAAACTAGCAAAATCGGATGAGATTTACTCGATTTATGTGCAAAAAACACTTAGGGCCGAGTAGCGGCCTTAGTCCAAGGGCCCAAATTTGAAAAATTTTTCGCCACGTTCTTTTCGGTATTCAATTACCTTCCATAAAAAACTAAATCTAGCAAAATCGGATGAGATTTACTCGATTTATGTGCAAAAAACACTTAGGGCCGAGTAGCGGCCTTAGTCCAAGGGCCCAAATTTTAAACTTTTTTCGCCACGTTCTTTTCGGTATTCAATTAGACTCCATAAAAAACTAAATCTAGCAAAATCGGATGAGATTTACTCGATTTATGTGCAAAAAACACTTAGGGCCGAGTAGCGGCCTTAGTCCAAGGGCGCAAATTTGAAACTTTTTTTGCCATCATTCTATTCGGCATTCAATTATCTCTCAAATGAAACAAAAACTAGCAAAATCGGATGAGATTTACTCGATTTATGTGCAAAAAACACTTAGGGCCGAGTAGCGGCCTTAGTCCAAGGGCCCAAATTTGAAAAATTTTTCGCCACGTTCTTTTAGGTATTCAATTACCTTCCATAAAAAACTAAATCTAGCAAAATCGGATGAGATTTACTCGATTTATGTGCAAAAAACACTTAGGGCCGAGTAGCGGCCTTAGTCCAAGGGCCCAAATTTGAAACTTTTTTTGCCATCATTCTATTCGGCATTCAACTATCTCTCAAATGAAACAAAATCTAGCAAAATCGGATGAGATTTACTCGATTTATGTGCAAAAAACACTTAGGGCCGAGTAGCGGCCTTAGTCCAAGGGCCCAAATTTGAAACATTTTTTGCCATCATTCTATTCGGTATTCAATTATCTCTCAAATAAAACAAAATCTAGCAAAATCGGATGAGATTTACTCGATTTATGTGCAAAAAACACTTAGGGCCGAGTAGCGGCCTTAGTCCAAGGGCCCAAATTTGAAACTTTTTTCGCCACGTTCTTTTCGGTATTCAATTACCTTCCATAAAAAACTAAATCTGGCAAAATCGGATGAGATTTACTCGATTTATGTGGAAAAAACACTTAGGGCTGAGTTTTGAAAAAAGGTTGTGATTTGCTCAAGCTAGAGGGGTCACGGACGGACGGACGGACGGACATTTTTAGCCCCGTACGAAGTACTGGGGGCTTATAAGATTAATATGCCGTTTGTAACACGTCGAATTGGAAGCAGACAGTAAGGGCAAAGCATTTGGTTATGTTCATAGATGACGAATCCGCAATAAAAAAAATGTCCGTCCGTCCGTCCGTCCGTCCGTCCGTCCGTGACCCCTCTAGCTAGAGTAAATCGCAACCTTTTTTCAAAATTCTTTTTTTCCCCGATTGGTATCGACAAATTTGAATCGAATTAGGCCCTGGTTTGATTTAAATTTGAATCGAATTAGGCCCTGGTTTGATTCAAATTTGATTCAAAATAGGCACTGGTTTGATTCAAATTTGAATCGAATTAGGCCCTGGTTTGATTTAAATTTGATTCAAAATAGGCACTGGTTTGATTTAAATTTGAATCGAATTAGGCCCTGGTTTGATTTAAATTTGAATCGAATTAGGCCCTGGTTTGATTTAAATTTGAATCGAATTAGGCCCTGGTTTGATTCAAATTTGAATCGAATTAGGCCCTGGTTTGATTCAAATTTGAATCGAATTAGGCCCTGGTTTGATTTAAATTTGAATCGAATTAGGCCCTGGTTTGATTCAAATTTGATTCAAAATAGGCACTGGTTTGATTCAAATTTGATTCAAAATAGGCCCTGGTTTGATTTAAATTTGAATCGAATTAGGCCCTGGTTTGATTTAAATTTGATTCAAAATAGGCACTGGTTTGATTCAAATTTGAATCGAATTAGGCCCTGGTTTGATTCAAATTTGAATCGAATTAGGCCCTGGTTTGATTTAAATTTGAATCGAATTAGGCCCTGGTTTGATTCAAATTTGAATCGAATTAGGCCCTGGTTTGATTTAAATTTCAATCGAATTAGGCCCTGGTTTGATTCAAATTTGATTCAAAATAGGCACTGGTTTGATTCAAATTTGAATCGAATTAGGCCCTGGTTTGATTTAAATTTGAATCGAATTAGGCCCTGGTTTGATTCAAATTTGATTCAAAATAGGCACTGGTTTGATTCAAATTTGAATCGAATTAGGCCCTGGTTTGATTTAAATTTGATTCAAAATAGGCACTGGTTTGATTCAAATTTGATTCAAAATAGGCCCTGGTTTGATTTAAATTTGAATCGAATTAGGCCCTGGTTTGATTTAAATTTGATTCAAAATAGGCACTGGTTTGATTCAAATTTGAATCGAATTAGGCCCTGGTTTGATTCAAATTTGAATCGAATTAGGCCCTGGTTTGATTCAAATTTGATTCGAATTAGGCCCTGGTTTGATTTAAATTTGAATCGAATTAGGTCCTGGTTTGATTCAAATTTGATTCAAAATAGGCACTGGTTTGATTAAAATTTGAATCGAATTAGGCCCTGGTTTGATTTAAATTTGAATCGAATTAGGCCCTGGTTTGATTCAAATTTGATTCAAAATAGGCACTGGTTTGATTCAAATTTGAATCGAATTAGGCCCTGATTTGATTCAAATTTGAATCGAATTAGGCCCTGGTTTGATTCAAATTTGAATCGAATTAGGCACTGGTTTGATTCAAATTTGAATCGAATTAGGCCCTGGTTTGATTCAAATTTGAATCGAATTAAGCCCTGGTTTGATTTAAATTTGATTCAAAATAGGCACTGGTTTGATTCAAATTTGAATCGAATTAGGCCCTGATTTGATTCAAATTTGAATCGAATTAGGCCCTGGTTTGATTCAAATTTGAATCGAATTAGGCCCTGGTTTCATTTAAATTTGAATCGAATTAGGCCCTGGTTTGATTCAAATTTGATTCAAAATAGGCACTGGCTTGATTCAAATTTGAATCGAATTAGGCCCTGGTTTGATTTAAATTTGATTCAAAATAGGCACTGGTTTGATTTAAATTTGAATCGAATTAGGCCCTGGTTTGATTTAAATTTGAATCGAATTAGGCCATGGTTTGATTTAAATTTGAATCGAATTAGGCCCTGGTTTGATTCAAATTTGAATCGAATTAGGCCCTGGTTTGATTCAAATTTGAATCGAATTAGGCCCTGGTTTGATTTAAATTTGAATCGAATTAGGCCCTGGTTTGATTCAAATTTGAATCGAATTAGGCCCTGGTTTGATTTAAATTTGATTCAAAATAGGCACTGGTTTGAATCGAATTAGGCACTGGAAATTTGAACTGTACAAATAATACGATCCTCTTATTAGCATACAAGCAGACGTCAGTTTGCGCAAATGACGCCAAACTTATGTGTTGGAAATTAAAAGTAACCTTTCAGAACTTCTTGTATGAAGATGTGACATATAATTTCCCACTTATAAGTTGACTTATAATGTATCCGTCATTTGCGCAAACTGTCTAATGATTACTGCGCAAAAAATATCTATATTTAAGTCCTCTTCTGATCCGCTAATAGTCAATGAAATTTCAAATTCGCATTTTGAAAATACGAGTAAAGAATTGAAATTGAAATTAAATTTTAATGTTCCCACCTCGGAGAACTGATACTAAAATTTACCGCATTTGACTTGATTTACCATTTGATTAATATCAGCCAGAGCACATTTTATAGAATCTTTCTTTTAAAATTCTCTACAAACTTCTAGCATTTTCAAGAATTGAAAAATATTATAAAAATAAAATCTATATAATAGACTCTGGTATAAATACCACGATCATCTTATTCGCATACAATGATTACTGACTTGTAAAGGCTGCTGTAAAGGGGCAGCTAAAATGAGGTGAACATTAGCGAACGAATTTTTATAGCTAGTTAAGTAAATCTAAATGTGACAACCTAGATTATGAAAAAACATTTTTCCCAAAAAATCTTGTACTTAATAATTTCTCACCAAAATTTTATTTTTTTCTATAGTCAACCACGAGAAGTAATTTATCTGAATAATATTTAAAACAATGAATAATATGTACATCTGAAATGTTTTAGAGTTTCAATAGTTCAGGAAATTTGTCTGCATTTGAAGATGGTCATAGAAAATTTTGTTGTATTTTGTAAGGATATAATAGAATAAGTGGGCTGACTCTACAATTGAGTATGTTAAGCAGTGTAACGATGAATCGTAACGAATAAGATCTATCCAATTTTAATTATGACCTAAGAAAGTCCACTATCGATGTATTGGCCGTTGAAAATAAATGAAATGATTTTCTGTAATCACTTGTTACCTTAGACTAAACTGTTTGTGTGTATGAATGTTGTTTATTCCCGACACATTAAAAGCTGTCCTTCTCGAATAGTTTTTGAATAAACACAATCTATCTGCAGTAAAATAAAAATAATACCTGACATTCTGTAATACTTGCCTACTGCAAATAAGTAGCGTATTTCTTCTTCGTGTCAGTATTTTTTAGAGTTATGAGCAGCAAAGTTCTGAAAGAACCAGGTTAAGACACACCGAAAATTCAGAATTTTGCTTTTGTTAAGTTCCATTTTACATATAAACTTCACAGCCGTTGACGCAATTGTGTGTCACCGCCCTCGTGATCAACTCAGCGTTGTCTTAACCTGTTCTTTCAGAACCTTGATGAGCAGAACAATTTTAGTCTGAGAGTTTAAAAGAATTGATAGTTGTTTTTGTGTTTCACAGTATGTTCTCCACGTTCTCTAGTTCAAGGCCGTAGTCTTGTTAAAATCTATCACTTTTGTAGATTAACAGAACTATTTCTGATTTGAAGGTTGAAGAATCTGACACGGTTGAAGAATCTGACACGGTTGAAGAATCTGACACGGTTGAAGAATCTGACACGGTTGAAGAATGTTACACGGTTGAAAAATCTGACACGTTTGAAGAATCAAAAACAGATGTTGACTCCGAATTCGAATTAGACAAAAATCTAAGTCTGTCTTCGATGGGGGAGAGTGATTGGTCGACAGACGGTGAATTTGAAAGCACAAGGGATTCAAAAGGTGATGTTGCAGAAGAATCCTGTTCAAACCAAATGCCGAATAATCACTTAAGAATAAACGATGATTTAAGTGGGTCAGAATCAGTAATTGAAGTGCCACAAGAAATTGAAGAGCTGCTAAAACCATCCAAAAAAATCAAATCTGTTTCTACCAATGAAAAGGACGAAAAAATAATGCTCACACCGATTGCTTCTAACTTTCACGACGAAAAAGGTTTCGTTTATTCCCGTAGCAATTTCACTAAAAAGAATTCATACTTCCGGTGCAAGCATTCACGCAAATATCAGTGTCTGGCTCGAGTGACAGCTATCGGTGGCGATCTAAGGAAAGCAGTGCTGACTTACGAACATAGTCACATGGTTGAGGGTGACAATGTAAATGAGCTAAATGATATTCAATTTAGTGAAAAACTGGATAAAAATTGTCAGAATGCCTTTTTGTTGCCGAGAGAAATATACCATAATACAAAGCTCGAATTGATAAAAGAGGGGAACGTAAAATCAATGGACTTACCATTACAGAGGAACAAAAACAGCTTCATTTACCGGCGAAGAAGGAAACAGATCCCACTATTGCCTCACTCAGTTGACGACTTTGAAAAAATGATCTCGGATCCGAAATACAAAAAATTCTACACTCGTGACTTTACAGACCTAGAGTTTTACAAAGGTGTATGGAAGACGAAATCGAACGAAAAAAATATTGCCTTCATCTCTGAATCTGTATTAGAGAAATTCAACACTCTAAAGGATGGTAAAATGAGAGCGGACGGCACATTTAGAGCGCTACCAAAACATATGAAGTTTTGTCAGTTGTTTATTATAAGTATAATCTTTCGTGGTCGTTCGTACCCGTTGGCCTATATTTTGATGGAAAAAAGAAACTATCGCTCATACAGCACCGTTTTTGCACAAATAAAATCACTGTTGAAAGTCAACGTAATTGAGATTATGGCCGATTATGAGGCTGCCACTCGCAAGGCTGTACGCAAACATTTTCCCGATGCCAGGCTAGCAGGCTGTTTCTTCCACTACTGCCAAGCAATTCGTAAAAATGCAAAGCGATTCGGTTTATCTAAGGACAAAAAGTTTTCGAAGATGGTCAAAGAAACTTGTGCCTTGGCATTGTTGCCTGAAAACTTCATCGCCTCAGGTTTTCGTTACATCAGAAAGCAATTGCCGAAGTCGTTTCGCTGGAATCGTTTTACAAGTTATTGGCAGAGGCAATGGTTAAATGCAAATATTTCTGTCTTCGACCTTGTGGACAGAACAAACAATTATGCAGAATCGTTTAACAAATCAATCAACACGTTACTCAAAAGCAAAAACCCGAATATTTGGATACTCATACACAACTTGAAGAAAATTGAAATGGACTACTCCGCTGAAATTTCAAAAGTTGGGAAAGGATTGATGATACAAAAGGAACGTTCAGAATACATGGTAAAACTAGATAAACAGATAAAAAAGGCCACTGCTGCTTTCATCGAAAATAAGGACATCCAAATATTTTTGGAGAGCGCGACATACGACATCCAAATAGACTTGTATTTAAAAGAACGTGTCAATGTGAACAACGAAAACGAAGAGCTTGATGATGCTAATGAAGAAGAAGAAATTATTCCAAACCATTTTCGCAAGACATCAAATTTAATTAAAAAAAAAAAAATTTGAAGCGAAAAGTCGAAGAAGAAAAAGCACCCCAAAAGAAACGCATGAAAGTGGTATTGAAGTGAGCACTTCAAAAACACTTTTTCTCTGTTTTTAAATTACCAATTTTACCTCTTTATTTTTTCGTTCAGATGTAACTATTTCACAAAATTAAAACATAAAAAATTTATTTTAATAACCGGCCGGTTCAATGTTGATGTTTGTCGAATAAGATTATTAAAAAACATCCGATGTTTTTTTTAGCATGAAACCCTCCACCAATGCATTAGCTTTGAAAAGTGCAAATCATTCCTTTCTTACCCTCAACACAATTTAAACTCTATAGTCGTATAGGTACCTATATTATATCAATTTTACAATTCAATTACAGTTAACGTCAACCAAATTTGTGTCTAAATTTGCTTCAGATGTTTCGCCAATTTCGAATCGCTATTGATAACAAAACACTATCTATACGGTTTTACTATTACCACGCGTGTGACTATGGAACCCTTATACAGAACTTTGTTTGAAGCAAACTGTAACACTTGTCGTTAATTATACGATTCATTCATTAGGATAAAATACACAATTGCAGCGTTTTAATGAAAGGAAAAACATTAAATATTTGAGTCAAGCAAGTACCAATTAACAGGACCAATGATTTTCGAAAGACTATTGGTTTTTGCTGTGTAATCACGTCACCGATTGCCCTTTAAAATTTTCCGTTGATTCCTTTTTTTAGATAACAGTAGTCATATTGAATGACGCAACATGACCTCAGAGTTTTCCATTTTTGACATTGTGTTTTCGTCACATTGAGTGATCAGCACGTTGAACGATTAGCACGTTGAACGATTAGCACGTTGAACGATTAGCACGTTGAACGATTAGCACGTTGAACGATTAGCACGTTGAAACCCACCCGGGTCGGCCCTTCCAGAGCTAGGGCCCTATAGGTGTTTTTCAGTCTTTCGACGATATCTACCGAAATTTGCACGCAATAGCTGCTTGTGATACATCAAATGAAAGGTATTGCCGAGTAGAACAAAGTTGCTGAACATTGTTTTTGGGTAAGATGCAACGTGGGCTTGTTGGAAGGGCTCAAAGGTCGTTACTCGGCCCTAAGTGTTTTTTGCACATAAATCGAGTAAATCTCATCCGATTTTGCTAGTTTTAGTTTTTTATGGAAGGTAATTGAATACCGAAAAGAACGTGACGAAAAAAGTTTAAAATTAGGGCCCTTGGACTAAGGCCGCTACCCGGCCCTAAGTGTTTTTTGCACATAAATCGAGTAAATCTCATCCGATTTTGCTAGATTTAGTTTTTTATGGAGTCTAATTGAATACCGAATAGAATGATGGCGAAAAAAGTTTCAAATTTGGGCCCTTGGACTAAGGCCCCTACTCGGCCCTAAGTGTTTTTTGCACATAAATCGAGTAAATCTCCTCCGATTTTGCTAGTTTTTGTTTCATTTGAGAGATAATTGAATGACGAATAGAATGATGGCAAAAAAAGTTTCAAATTTGGACCCTTGCACTAAGGCCGCTATTCGGCCCTAAGTGCTTTTTGCACATAAATCGAGTAAATCTCAACCGATTTTGCTTGTTTTTGTTTCATTTGAGAGGTAATTGAATACCCAATGGAAAGTTGGCAAAAAATTTTGGGTTTCTAAAATAATGTCGTAAATTGTTGGTTTTATTTGAAAGGTACTTCGTACGGGCTTTCGTAATTGCGCTATGCGCAATTTTAAAAATGAACAGTTTCAGTAAATTTGACAATGCGCAACTTGACTTGCATTTTGGTAACATACGCATTAGAGGGTTGTGGACGTATTAGGGTTTCGAGCTTATTAGGGCTACGGACGTATAATGGTTGCGGACAAAATTGGATTACGGGTTGTACGGGGCTAAGTCGCAGCAAACGCTCCGACTGTTCTGATGCCTTGTTTTTATTGCGGATTCGTCATCTATGAACATAACCAAAAGCTTTGCCCTTACTGTCTGCTTCCAATTCGACGTGTTACAAACGGCATATTAATCTTATAAGCCCCCAGTACTTCGTACGGGGCTAAAAATTGAAAATCGTAGAAACTAAAAGGTTTGTTAGACAATGCTTCCACTTTAAAAGGTTTTTTAGTTGGTTGTAAATATATTTTTTTTTCACTAACAACAGCGCACCGTTGAAACACACCAAAAACTCACTTGCCTACATTATTTTGTTCAAAATATCCAAATGAATTTTTTTACATTTAAATAGAAAAAATTGAAAATATTAGAAACTAAAAGGTTTTTTAGTTGGTTGTAAATGTGTTTTCTCACTAACAACAGCGCACCGTTGAAACACACCAAAAAATCACTTGCCTACATTATTTTGTTCAAAATATCCAAATGAAATTTTTTAACACGAAAATAAAAAAATTGAAAATTTCAGAAATTAAAAAGTTTTTTAGCTGGTTGTAAATGTGTTTTTTCACTAACAACAGCGCACCGTTGAAACACACCAAAAACTCACTTGCCTACATTATTTTGTTCAAAATATCCAAATAATTTTTTACATGTAAATAAAAAAAAATTGAAAATCTTAGAAACTAAAAGGTTTTTTAGTTGGTTGTAAATGTATTTTTTCACTAACCTCTGCGCACCGTTGAAACACACTAAAAACTCACTTGCCTACATCATTTTGTTCCATATGAATTTTTTTACACGTAAATAAAAAAATTGAAAATTTCAGAAATTAAAAAGTTTTTTAGCTGGTTGTAAATGAGTTTTTTCACTAACAAAAGCGCCCCGTTGAAACACACCAAAAACTCACTTGCCTACATTATTTTGTTCAAAATATCCAAATGAATTTTTTTACATGTAAATAGAAAAAATTAAAAATTTCAGAAATTAAAAAGTTTTTTAGCTGGTTGTAAAAATATTTTTTCACTAAACTCTGCGCACCGTTGAAACACACTAAAAACTCACTGGCCTACATTATTTTGTTCAAAATATACAAATGAATTTTTTAACATGTAAATAAAAAAAATTGAAAATATTAGAAACTAAAAGGCTTTTTAGTTGGTTGTCAATTTGTTTCTTCACTAACCACTGCGCACCGTTGAAACACACTAAAAACTCACCTGCCTACATTATTTTTTTCAAAATATCCAAATGAATTTTTTTACATGTAAATAGAAAAAATTGAAAATCTTAGAAACTAAAAGGTTTTTTAGTTGGTTGTAAATGTGTTTTTTCACTAACCACTGCGCACCGTTGAAACACACTAAAAAATCACCTGCCTACATTATTTTGTTCAAAATATCCAAATGAATTTTTTTACACGTAAATAAAAAAAATTAAAAATTTCAAAAATTAAAAAGTTTTTTAGCTGGTTGTAAAAATATTTTTTCACTAAACTCTGCGCACCGTTTAAACACACTAAAAACTCACTGGCCTACATTATTTTGTTCAAAATATCCAAATGAATTTTTTAACATGTAAATAAAAAAAATTGAAAATCTTAGAAACTAAAAGGTTTTTTAGTTGGTTGTAAATGTGTTTTTTCACTAATTACTGCGCACCGTTGAAACACACTAAAAAATCACCTGCCTACATTATTTTTTTCAAAATATCCAAATGAATTTTTTTACATGTAAATAGAAAAAATTGAAAATTTCAGAAATTAAAAAGTTTTTTAGCTTGTTGTAAATGTATTTTTTTACTAACCTCTGCGCACCGTTGAAACACACTAAAAACTTACTTGCCTACATCATTTTGTTCAAAATATCCAAATGAATTTTTTAACATGTAAATAAAAAAAATTGAAAATCTTAGAAACTAAAAGGTTTTTTAGTTGGTTGTAAATGTGTTTTTTCACTAACCACTGCGCACCGTTGAAACACCCTAAAAACTCACTTGCCTACATCATTTTGTTCAAAATATCCATATGATTTTTTTTACACGTAAATAAAAAAAATTGAAAATTTCAGAAATTAAAAAGTTTTTTAGCTTGTTGTAAATGTATTTTTTCACTAACCTCTGCGCACCGTTGAAACACACTAAAAACTTACTTGCCTACATCATTTTGTTCAAAATATCCATATGAATTTTTTTACACGTAAATAAAAAAATTGAAAATTTCAGAAATTAAAAAGTTTTTTAGCTGGTTGTAAATGTGTTTTTTCACTAACAAAAGCGCACCGTTGAAACACACCAAAAACTCACTTTCCTACATTATTTTGTTCAAAATATGCAAATGAATTTTTTTACATGTAAATAGAAAAAATTGAAAATCTTAGAAACTAAAAGGTTTTTTAGTTGGTTGTCAATGTGTTTTTTCACTAACCACTGCGCACCATTGAAACACACTAAAAAATCACCTGCCTACATTATTTTGTTCAAAATATCCAAATGAATTTTTTAACATGTAAATAAAAAAAATTGAAAATCTTAGAAACTAAAAGGTTTTTTAGTTGGTTGTTAATGTGTTTTTTCACCAACCTCTACGCACCGTTGAAACACACTAAAAATTCACTTGCCTACATTATTTTTTTCAAGATATCCAAATGAATTTTTTTACATGTAATTAAAAAAAAATTGAAAATCTTAGAAACTAAAAGGCTTTTTAATTGGTTGAAAATGTGTTTTTTCACTAACCACTGCGCACCGTTGAAACACACTAAAAAATCACTTGCCTACATTATTGTGTTCAAAATATCCATATGAATTTTTTTACACGTAAATAAAAAAATTGAAAATCTTAGAAACTAAAAGGCTTTTTAATTGGTTGAAAATGTGTTTTTTCACTATAACCACTGCGCACCGTTGAAACACACTAAAAAATCACCTGCCTACATTATTTTGTTCAAAATATCCAAATGAATTTTTTTACACGTAAATAAAAAAAAATAAAAATTTCAAAAATTAAAAAGTTTTTTAGCTGGTTGTAAAAATATTTTTTCACTAAACTCTGCGCACCGTTGAAACACACTAAAAACTCACTGGCCTACATTATTTTGTTCAAAATATCCAAATGAATTTTTTAACATGTAAATAAAAAAAATTGAAAATCTTAGAAACTAAAAGGTTTTTTAGTTGGTTGTAAATGTGTTTTTTCACTAACCACTGCGCACCGTTGAAACACACTAAAAAATCACCTGCCTACATTATTTTTTTCAAAATATCCAAATGAATTTTTTTACATGTAAATAGAAAAAATTGAAAATCTTAGAAACTAAAAGGTTTTTTAGTTGGTTGTAAATGTGTTTTTTCACTAACCACTGCGCACCGTTGAAACACCCTAAAAACTCACTTGCCTACATCATTTTGTTCAAAATATCTATATGATTTTTTTTACACGTAAATAAAAAAAATTGAAAATTTCAGAAATCAAAAAGTTTTTTAGCTTGTTGTAAATGTATTTTTTCACTAACCTCTGCGCACCGTTGAAACACACTAAAAACTCACTTGCCTACATCATTTTGTTCAAAATATCCATATGAATTTTTTTACACGTAAATAAAAAAATTGAAAATTTCAGAAATTAAAAAGTTTTTTAGCTGGTTGTAAATGTGTTTTTTCACTAACAAAAGCGCACCGTTGAAACACACCAAAAACTCACTTGCCTACGTTATTTTGTTCAAAATATCCAAATGAATTTTTTTACATGTAAATAGAAAAAATTGAAAATCTTAGAAACTAAAAGGTTTTTTAGTTGGTTGTCAATGTGTTTTTTCACTAACCACTGCGCACCGTTGAAACACACTAAAAAATCACCTGCCTACATTATTTTGTTCAAAATATCCAAATGAATTTTTTTACACGTAAATAAAAAAAATTGAAAATTTCAGAAATTAAAAAGTTTTCTAGCTGGTTGTAAAAATATTTTTTCATTAAACTCTGCGCACCGTTGAAACACACTAAAAACTCACTGGCCTACATTATTTTGTTCAAAATATATAAATGAATTTTTTAACATGTAAATAACAAAAATTGAAAATCTTAGAAACTAAAAGGTTTTTTAGTTGGTTGTTAATGTGTTTTTTCACCAACCTTACGCACCGTTGAAACACACTAAAAATTCACTTGCCTACATTATTTTTTTCAAGATATCCAAATGAATTTTTTTACATGTTATTAAAAAAAAATTGAAAATCTTAGAAACTAAAAGGCTTTTTAATTGGTTGAAAATGTGTTTTTTCACTAACCACTGCGCACCGTTGAAACACACTAAAAAATCACTTGCCTACATTATTTTGTTCAAAATATCCAAATGAATTTTTTTACATGTAAATAAAAAAAATTGAAAATCTTAGAAACTAAAAAGTTTTTTAGTTGGTTGTAAATGTGTTTTTTCACTAACCACTGCGCACCGTTGAAACACCCTAAAAACTCACTTGCCTACATCATTTTGTTCAAAATATCCAAATGAATTTTTTTACATGTAAATAGGAAAAATTGAAAATCTTAGAAACTAAAAGGTTTTTTAGTTGGTTGTAAATGTGTTTTTTCACTAACCACAGCGCACCGTTGAAACACACTAAAAAATCACTTGCATACATTATTTTGTTCAAAATATCCAAAAAAAATTTTTTACATGTAAATAAAAAAAAATTGAAAATCTTAGAAACTAAAAGGTTTTTTAGTTGGTTGTAAATGTGTTTTTTCACTAACCACTGCGCACCGTTGAAACACACTAAAAAATCACCTGCCTACATTATTTTGTTCAAAATATTCAAATGAATTTTTTTACACGTAAATAAAAAAAATTAAAAATTTCAGAAATTAAAAAGTTTTTTAGCTGGTTGTAAAAATATTTTTTCACTAAACTCTGCGCACCGTTGAAACACACTAAAAACTCACTGGCCTACATTATTTTGTTCAAAATATCCAAATGAATTTTTTAACATGTAAATAGAAAAAATTGAAAATCTTAGAAACTAAAAGGTTTTTTAGTTGGTTGTAAATGTGTTTTTTCACTAACCACTGCGCACCGTTGAAACACCCTAAAAACTCACTTGCCTACATCATTTTGTTCAAAATATCCATATGATTTTTTTTACACGTAAATAAAAAAAATTGAAAATTTCAGAAATTAAAAAGTTTTTTAGCTTGTTGTAAATGTATTTTTTCACTAACCACTGCGCACCGTTGAAACACACTAAAAAATCACTTGCATACATTATTTTGTTCAAAATATCCAAAAGAATTTTTTTACATGTAAATAAAAAAAAATTAAAAATCTTAGAAACTAAAAGGTTTGTTATTTGGTTGTAAATGTGTTTTTTCACTAACCACTGCGCACCGTTGAAACACACTAAAAAATCACTTGCCTACATTATTTTGTTCAAAATATCCAAATGAATTTTTTTACACGTAAATAAAAAAAATTAAAATTTCAGAAATTAAAAAGTTTTTTAGCTGGTTGTAAATGTGTTTTTTCACTAACCACTGCGCACCGGTGAAACACACTAAAAACTCACCACTCTCAAAATATTCAAATGAATTTTTTTACATATAAACTAGGTCCCACCTTTTGGGCGGGTCAGGTCCCTTGACTGACAATTTTTTCAATATATTTTTTATCGATTTCATTGTTGAACTTCCGAAGCATCACTGATACAAATGCCTACATTTGATCCCAATTTATTTTTACATATTCCTAAAAAATTGTCAAATTTAGAACATTTAGAACAATATCGATTACTCTATACACTGAGCGAAATTTCCCACGTGCTATGCGTATATTATTCGTGCCCCCTGTTAAAAAGTGCGGGCTCGAATATAATACGTCCAAGACGTATTTGGCTTTGACAGAGATTTAAAAATATGAATATGGTGTATTATTAACAGTTTACAGTAGTTATTATACATTTTAGCAATTATTGGTAACAAATGCTTCAAATTTAAAATTGGCTTCTTCGGGAATTGAACCGGGGACCTCTCGATCATGAGCCAACGATCTTTCTAATGTTGCAGTATAATATTGTTGGTTGACATTTCTTATTGTTGAACCGTACTTTGAAAGCCATAAACGTGTGTGGCGTATAAGTTACGCAGAGCATGTTATAACGTAATGCACACAAAAACTACTTCATAAAAAATGAAAGTATTTTGACGAGTATTTTTCTAATTTACATTTTCTTCGTGTTAAGAAATATAAATATGATCCAAATTCAATGTTTAGGACCAGCATCCACTATATACGTTTATCATACGTGATGTGCGTTTAACTTCCATCCCACTCGTAAGTTATTCTCATTCCACGTACATCACCACAATACGTAACACATGAATATTCAAATCTGACAATCGAAATACGCTACTACGTTTTCAACGTGTTCCACGTATAGAAAACATTGTCCATGTATCATATACGTCAATGATGTATATCATACCGTTCCGACGAATTTTACAACAAAATTTGACAGAAAAAGTTCTTCAAATAAACCTTCGAACGTAAGACCGAATGATCTTTGAGTTCTCATTTTTCTAATAAATTTGCAGCAAGATTTTCAATCAACCATAAGTCGTAAATAAAATGCGACTCGTGTGAATTACGGCCCTCGCTCCGCTCTGGCCGCAAACTTCCCACTCGTATGAGCTATCTATTATTCTGTTTGATTGCCATTTTGTCAAATTTAATCAGAGTAGATGCGAAGTTTTTCGAATGTGGAACGATGAGAGGACTCTTTCACTTTGGTAATAGTTATTTATACTACAAGAACTTTAAAGGGTGTTTTACACCCTTACAGTTCTTGTAGCATAAAATTTTTTATATATTGAGCGCTTAAACGCACTTTATTTGACCAAAAACAAAACACACATTCTGTGTGCATATAAACGCGTCATCTATGTGCCTTTACAGTTCAACTATAAAACTTATATACTCGACTATAAAGCTTATGTATTGGCTTATGTATTTGATGTTTATACGCGAATCGCAAAGCCTTCTTTATATCGAGGTTTGCGGTCAGATAAAGTGCGTTTTTAGCCCCGTACGAAGTACTGGGGGCTTATAAGATTAATATGCCGTTTGTAACATGTTGAATTGGGAGCAGACGGTAAGGGCAAAGCGTTTGTCTATGTTCATAGATAACGAATCCACAATAAAAACAATGTCCGTCTGTCCGTCTGTCCGTCTGTCTGTCTGTCTGTCTGTCTGTCTGTCTGTGACCCCTATAACTTGAGTAAATCACAACCTTTTTTGAAAATTCTTTTTTTCCCAGTTTGGTAATGTCAAAAGAAAGGCTAAGTTCGAAGATGGGCGATTTTGGGTCGACCCCTCCCGAGCTGGGGCCCAATAAGCGAATTAAGGCTTTTCGATGATATCTCCGGAAATTTAAACGCTACACTTGTAAGTAATGAAAGGTATTTACAATACCAATCGACAAAAAAAAAGTTCATGGAAATTGGATGATCGACTCGTGAGTTAGAGCCCATGATGTGAACCAGGTACAGGGCGGGAAGCAGTTTTTGCTTGTAGGTCGGCCAAATTTGAACGGATTTTGCTTTATTAGATAGGTATTGAACGTACCAATCAGGGAAAAAAAAGTTTATGAAATTTGGTTGACCAGAGCGTGAGCTAGGTCCCTTGGAGTGAGCTCATATCCGGCTACTCGGCAGTAAAGTGAACGTGGCAATATCTCGAGTAAATTTTGACCGAATTTCATGATTTTTTTTTGTTTGATTGGTATTGACGAATGCAAAGCGTTACTACTATTTCCGGTTTCCTAACAAAATGGCTGCCGACGGCCATATTGGATTTTATTAAAATCGATATAAATCGGTAAAAATGAAGTGAAATTCATCCGTTTTCGCCAATTTTTGTAAAATCTGAGATGTACTTGCACACCAAATAGCGTGTTGTGGA
The DNA here is from genome assembly GCF_014529535.1 of Bradysia coprophila. NCBI lineage: Eukaryota > Metazoa > Arthropoda > Insecta > Diptera > Sciaridae > Bradysia > Bradysia coprophila. The sequence goes on from NW_023503906.1 coordinate 62,751, forward strand.
AAAATTTCTAGAATTAGGTCCTTGGACTGAGGCCGCTAGTCGGCCCTAAGTGTTTTTTGCACATAAATCGAGTAAATCTCATCCGATTTTGCTAGTTTTTGTTTCATTTGAGAGATAATTGAATACCGAATGGAAAGTTAGCTAAAAATTTTGGATTTCTAAAATAATGTCGTAAATTGTTGGTTTTATTTGAGAGGTACTTCGTACGGGCTTTCGTAATTGCGCTATGCGCAATTTTAAAAATGAACACTTTCAGTAAATTTGACCATGCCCAACTTCGGCTAGGTGGGCAATAATGTCAAGGACACAATCGGGTTGCGGAAGCATTTTGGTAACAGACGCATAAGAGTGTTGTAGACGTATTAGGGTTATGAGCGTATTAGGGCTACGGACGTATTATGGTTACGGACGAAATAGAATTACAGGATTGTACGGGGCTCAGTCGCAGCAAACGCTCCGACTGTTCTGATGCCTTGTTTAAGCGAGAAATATATAAAAAAAATTAAAAAAACGCGACGTCACTTACTAAATTTGCAAAACCTTCACTCGTGAATAAAATATGGTAATATTTACTGCATTTTAAATGAAACGACTAATAAACGACCGATAAATTAATTTAAATTTTTTTGGCGTTTCTTCACTTATGTCATTTTTTTCGTCGAACGAACAGAACGCCTTCTCATTACATTTCTTAGAAGGATGAATTCCTTAGGAACGATCAAAATGCCTTCTCGTTACATTTTGTAAAAGGATGAATTCACAAGGAACGAACAAAACGCCTTCTCGTTACATTTTGTAAAAGGATGAATTCCCTAGGAACGAACAAAATGCCTTCTCGTTACATTTTGTAAAAGGATGAATTCCCTAGGAACGGACAAAACGCCTTCTCGTTAAATTTCGTAAAAGAATGAATTCCCTAGGAACGGACAAAACGCCTTCTCATTACATTTCGTTGAAGGATGAATTTTCTAAGAACCTTTGCTTTATATTACCAAAATCGACAAAGCGTGAAAGAAAGACGATTTTTTATCTTTTACTGATTTACTGAAGAGGTGCCAGCGACATGTAAAACATTTCTATCGGTATTTTATTATTTTTTATCGGTAAAGTTGAATTTTTCTATCGGTCGAATGTAATATCCCATACAATATCACGACTCGTGAGACTTCACAACTCGTATGGGAGTTGTAAAATATTTTGTTTGATTGTTGGAATAATGAATTTAAAAAAATATTGAGAAATTCGTTGAGAATGACTTATCTTATATTGCCTACAAAGAATGATAGTTACATTTAACGTTTTTCATAAAATTTCCTACACTTTTCAATCATAGTGTGCTCATTTGATAGCAGGTATTTTTCTGCCGTAAAAATAGCTATTTTGCTAACTTGTTAGTAAATGGGATGTTTTGCGCAATAGATGTGAGATTGCCAATACGAGCCGAAGGCGAGTTTGGCAACACATCGTGTGCGCAAAACCCCCATTTACTAACATGTTAGCAACAAGATTTTATGCACAGGAGTGGGATCTTCATTTTTTATAAACGTCAATTACCGTCCTTGTGCGCAAATATATATATGAAAATCCATTGACGCACTGCTTTGATCGCACTACTGTGCATAAACATCATTCTTTGGTATTAGTAGACGCATTAAGTTTGTTAGTCAACTATCAGATTTGTTAGTCAACTATCAAGTTGTTAGTCAACGATCAGATTTGTTAGTCAACTATCAAGTTGTTAGCAGTTCACTAACAAGAGATGTTTACCGGTTAGAGGCTGGACATGTACTGACGAAATTTTTCTTACTACTCATTTCATGCACATTATCGAAAACATACTTATACGATTTACACACACTACGCAACAAAATCAAATTTCATCAAAGTAATCTTTTTCGATTGAGGCTATAATCAACAGTGTAAAATCAGGTTTTTCTGGAATAACTTCCAGATTCTTAATCCCACATGGCTCATCTTCGAACTTAGCCTAGAGAATTTAATTCCACATCGATTAAAAAAATTTTTGTTGAAATTGGTTAAGAATTACTCGAGCTATCCTGCCCACAAGAAAAAACGGTTACAGACATTTAACGTTTTTCATAACATTTCATAAATTTTCAATCAAAGTGTACATGTATGGTTACAGACATTTTTCGCTATTTTCTGGCGTAAGACCCTGACTTTCAGTCAAGGGAATAAAAAAAAATGAAAATATTAGAAAATAAAAGGTTTTTTAGTGGGTTGTTAATGTGTTTATTCACTAACCACTGCGCACCGTTGAAACACACTAAAACTCACTTGCCAACATTGTTTTGTTCAAAATACCCAAAAGAATTTTTTTACATGTAAATAAAAAAAATTGAAAATCTTAGAAACTAAAAGGTTTTCTAGTTGGTTGTTAATGTGTTTTCTCATTAACAACAGCGCACCGGTGAAACACACCAAAAAATCACTTGCCTACATTATTTTGTTCAAAATATCCAAATAAATTTTTTTACATGTAAATAGAAAAAATTAAAAATTTCAGAAATTAAAAAGTTTTTTAGCTGGTTGTAAAAATATTTTTTCACTGAACTCTGCGCACCGTTGAAACACACTAAAAACTCACTGGCCTACATTATTTTGTTCAAAATATCCAAATGAATTTTTTAACATGTAAATAGAAAAAATTGAAAATCTTAGAAACTAAAAGGTTTTTTAGTTGGTTGTAAATGTATTTTTTCACTAACCTCTGCGCACCGTTGAAACACACTAAAAACTCACTTGCTTACATCATTTTGTTCAAAATATCCATATGAATTTTTTTACACGTAAATAAAAAAATTGAAAATTTCAGAAATTAAAAAGTTTTTTAGCTGGTTGTAAATGAGTTTTTTCACTAACAAAAGCGCACCGTTGAAACACACCAAAAACTCACTTGCCTACATTATTTTGTTCAAAATATCCAAATGAATTTTTTTACATGTAAATAGAAAAAATTAAAAATTTCAGAAAATAAAAAGTTTTTTAGCTGGTTGTAAAAATATTTTTTCACTAAACTCTGCGCACCGTTGAAACACACTAAAAACTCACTGGCCTACATTATTTTGTTCAAAATATCCAAATGAATTTTTTAACATGTAAATAAAAAATATTGAAAAACTTAGAAACTAAAAGGTTTTTTAGTTGGTTGTAAATGTGTTTTTTTACTAACCACTGCGCACCGTTGAAACACACTAAAAAATCACCTGCCTACATTATTTTTTTCAAAATATCCAAATGAATTTTTTTACATGTAAATAGAAAAAATTGAAAATCTTAGAAACTAAAAGGTTTTTTAGTTGGTTGTAAATGTGTTTTTTCACTAACCACTGCGCACCGTTGAAACACACTAAAAAATCACCTGCCTACATTATTTTGTTCAAAATATCCAAATGAATTTTTTTACACGTAAATAAAAAAAATTAAAAATTTCAAAAATTAAAAAGTTTTCTAGCTGGTTGTAAAAATATTTTTTCACTAACCACTGCGCACCGTTGAAACACACTAAAAAATCACTTGCCTACATTATTTTGTTCAAAATATCCAAATGAATTTTTTTACATGTAAATAAAAAAAAATTGAAAATCTTAGAAACTAAAAGGTTTGTTAGTTGGTTGTAAATGTGTTTTCTCACTAACAACAGCGCACCGGTGGAACACACCAAAAAATCACTTGCCCACATTATTTTGTTCAAAATATCCAAATGAATTTTTTTACACGTAAATAAAAAAATTGAAAATTTCAGAAATTAAAAAGTTTTTTAGCTCGTTGTAAATGTGTTTTTTCACTAACCTCTGCGCACTGTTGAAACACACTAAAAACTCACTTGCATACATTATTTTGTTCAAAATATCCAAAAGAATTTTTTTACATGTAAATAAAAAAAAAATGAAAATCTTAGAAACTAAAAGGTTTTTTAGACAATGCTTCCACTTTAAAAGGTTTTTTAGTTGGTTGTAAATGTGTTTTTTCACTAACCTCTGCGCACTGTTGAAACACACTAAAAACTCACTTGCATACATTATTTTGTTCAAAATATCCAAAAGAATTTTTTTACATGTAAATAAAAAAAAATTGAAAATCTTAGAAACTAAAAGGTTTTTTAGTTGGTTGTAAATGTGTTTTTTCACTAACCACTGCGCACCGTTGAAACACACTAAAAAATCACTTGCCTACATTATTTTGTTCAAAATATCCAAATGAATTTTTTTACACGTAAATAAAAAAAATTAAAATTTCAGAAATTAAAAAGTTTTTTAGCTGGTTGTAAATGTGTTTTTTCACTAACCACTGCGCACCGTTGAAACACACTAAAAACTCACTTGCCTACATTATTTTGTTCAAAATATCCAAATGAATTTTTTTACACGTAAATAAAAAAAATTGAAAATTTCAGAAATTAAAAAGTTTTCTAGCTGGTTGTAAAAATATTTTTTCACTAACCATTGCGCACCGTTGAAACACACTAAAAAATCACTTGCCTACATTATTTTGTTCAAAATATCCAAAAGAATTTTTTTACATGTAAATAAAAAAAAAATGAAAATCTTAGAAACTAAAAGGTTTTTTAGACAATGCTTCCACTTTAAAAGGTTTTTTAGTTGGTTGTAAATGTGTTTTTTCACTTACCTCTGCGCACTGTTGAAACACACTAAAAACTCACTTGCATACATTATTTTGTTCAAAATATCCAAATGAATTTTTTTACATGTACAGTGAACGACATCTCAAATTTGCAATGACACAATAAAATTCTCAGAAAAATTTGACAGTGAGACATTTGAGATGTCGTTCACTGTAAATAAAAAAAATTGAAAATCTTAGAAACTAAAAGGTTTTTTAGTTGGTTGTAAATGTGTTTTTTCACTAACCACTGCGCACCGTTGAAACACACTAAAAAATCACTTGCCTACATTATTTTGTTCAAAAAATCCAAATGAATTTTTTTACATGTAAAAAAAAAAGAAAATCTTAGAAATTTAAAGGTTTTTTAGTTGGTTGTAAATGTGTTTTTTTCACTAACCACTGCGCACCGTTGAAACACCCTAAAAACTCACTTGCCTACATCATTTTGTTCAAAATATCCATATGATTTTTTTTACACGTAAATAAAAAAAATTGAAAATTTCAGAAATTAAAAAGTTTTTTAGCTGGTTGTAAATGTATTTTTTCAGTAACCTCTGCGCACCGTTGAAACACACTAAAAACTCACTTGCCTACATCATTTTGTTCAAAATATCCATATGAATTTTTTTACACGTAAATAAAAAAATTGAAAATTTCAGAAATTAAAAAGTTTTTTAGCTGGTTGTAAATGTGTTTTTTCACTAACAACAGCGCACCGTTGAAACACACTAAAAAATCACCTGCCTACATTATTTTGTTCAAAATATCCAAATGAATTTTTTTACACGTAAATAAAAAAAATTAAAATTTCAGAAATTAAAAAGTTTTCTAGCTGGTTGTAAAAATATTTTTTCACTAACCATTGCGCACCGTTGAAACACACTAAAAAATCACTTGCCTACATTATTTTGTTCAAAATATCCAAATGAATTTTTTTACACGTAAATAAAAAAAATTGAAAATTTCAGAAATTAAAAAGTTTTTTAGCTGGTTGTAAAAATATTTTTTCACTAAACTCTGCGCACCGTTGAAACACACTAAAAACTCACTGGCCTACATTATTTTGTTCAAAATATCCAAATAAATTTTTTAACATGTAAATAAAGAAAATTGAAAATCTTAGAAACTAAAAGGTTTTTTAGTTGGTTGTAAATGTGTTTTTTCACTAACCACTGCGCACCGTTGAAACACACTAAAAAATCACTTGCCTACATTATTTTGTTCAAAATATCCAAATGAATTTTTTTACACGTAAATAAAAAAAATTAAAATTTCAGAAATTAAAAAGTTTTTTAGCTGGTTGTCAATGTGTTTTTTCACTAACCACTGCGCACCGTTGAAACACACTAAAAACTCACTTGCCTACATTATTTTGTTCAAAATATCCAAATGAATTTTTTTACACGTAAATAAAAAAAATTGAAAATTTCAGAAATTAAAAAGTTTTCTAGCTGGTTGTAAAAATATTTTTTCACTAACCATTGCGCACCGTTGAAACACACTAAAAAATCACTTGCCTACATTATTTTGTTCAAAATATCCAAATGAATTTTTTTACATGTAAATAAAAAAAAATTGAAAATCTTAGAAACTAAAAGGTTTTTTAGTTGGTTGTTAATGTGTTTTTTCACCAACCTCTACGCACCGTTGAAACACACTAAAAATTCACTTGCCTACATTATTTTTTTCAAGATATCCAAATGAATTTTTTTACATGTAATTAAAAAAAAATTGAAAATCTTAGAAACTAAAAGGCTTTTTAATTGGTTGAAAATGTGTTTTTTCACTAACCACTGCACACCGTTGGAACACACTAAAACCTCACTTGGCTACATTATTTTGTTCAAAAAATCCAAATGAATTTTTTTACACGTAAATAAAAAAATTGAAAATTTCAGAAATTAAAAAGTTTTTTTAGCTGGTTGTAAATATGTTTTTTCACTAACAACAGCGCGACGTTGAAACACACCAAAAACTCACTTGCCTATATTATTTTGTTCAAAATATCCAAAAGAATTTTTTTACATGTAAATAAAAAAAAAATAGAAAATCTTAGAAACTAAAAGGTTTTTTAGTTGGTTGTAAATGTGTTTTTTCACTAACCACTGCGCACCGTTGAAACATCCTAAAAACTCACTTGCCTACATCATTTTGTTCAAATCCATATGATTTTTTTTACACGTAAATAAAAAAAATTGAAAATTTCAGAAATTAAAAAGTTTTTTAGCTGGTTGTAAATGTATTTTTTCACTAACCTCTGCGCACCGTTGAAACACACTAAAAACTCACTTGCCTACATCATTTTGTTCAAAAAATCCATATGAATTTTTTTACACGTAAATAAAAAAAAATGAAAATCTTCGAAACTAAAAGTTTTTTTAAAACGAAAGCAAAATAAAATGATCGAGTCTGGTTTTTGACAATTGAATTTCAATGGTCAAAAACCAGACTCGATCATTTTATTTTGCTTTTACCTTAGTTGGTTGTAAATGTGTTTTTTCACTAACCACTGCGCACCATTGGAACACACTAAAAATTCACTTGAATACATTATTTTGTTCAAGATATCCAAATGAATTTTTTTACATGTAATTAAAAAAAAATTGAAAATCTTAGAAACTAAAAGGCTTTTTAATTGGTTGAAAATGGGTTTTTTCACTAACCACTGCGCACCGTTGAAACACAATAAAAACTAACTTGCCTACATCATTTTGTTCAAAATATCCATATGAATTTTTTTACACGTAAATAAAAAAATTGAAAATTTCAGAAATTAAAAGGTTTTTTAGCTGGTTGTAAATGTGTTTTTTCACTAACAACAGCGCACCGTTGAAACACACCAAAAACTCACTTGCCTACATTATTTTGTTCAAAATATCCAAATAAATTTTTTTACATGTAAATAGAAAAAATTAAAAATCTTAGAAACTAAAAGGTTTTTTAGTTGGTTGTCAATGTGTTTTTTCACTAACTACTGCGCACCGTTGAAACACACTAAAAAATCACCTGCCTACATTATTTTGTTCAAAATATCCAAATGAATTTTTTAACCTGTAATTTAAAAAAAATTGAAAATCTTAGAAACTAAAAGGCTTTTTAATTGGTTGTAAATGTGTTTTTTCACTAATTACTGCGCACCGTTGAAACACACTAAAAACTCACTTGCCTACATTATTGTGTTCAAAATATCCATATGAATTTTTTTACACGTAAATAAAAAAATTGAAAATTTCAAAAATTAAAAAGTTTTTAGCTGGTTGTAAATGTGTTTTTTCACTAACCACTGCGTACCGTTGAAACACACTAAAAACTCACTTGCCTACAATATTTTGTTCAAAATATCCAAATGAATTTTTTAACATGTAAATAAAAAAGATTGAAAATCTTAGGAACTAAAAGGTTTTTTAGTTGGTTGTAAATGTGTTTTTTCACTAACCACTGCGCACCGTTAAAACACACTAAAAACTCACTTGCTTACATTATTGTGTTCAAAATATCCAAATGAATTTTTTTACACGTAAATAAAAAAATTGAAAATTTCAAAAATTAAAAAGTTTTTTAGCTGGTTGTAAATGTGTTTTTTCACTAATTACTGCGCACCGTTGAAACACACTAAAAACTCACTTGCCTACATCATTTTGTTCAAAATATCCATATGAATTTTTTTACACGTAAATAAAAAAATTGAAAATTTCAGAAATTAAAAAGTTTTTTAGCTGGTTATAAATGTGTTTTTTCACTAACCACTGCGCACCGTTGAAACACACTAAAAAGTCACATGCCTACATTATTTTGTTCAAAATATCCAAATGAATTTTTTTACATGTAAATAGAAAAAATTAAAATCTTAGAAACTAAAAGGTTTTTTAGTTGGTTGTCAATGTGTTTTTTCACTAACCACTGCGCACCGTTGAAACACACTAAAAAATCACCTGCCTACATTATTTTGTTCAAAATATCCAAATGAATTTTTTTACACGTAAATAAAAAAAATTGAAAATTTCAGAAATTAAAAAGTTTTCTAGCTGGTTGTAAAAATATTTTTTCACTAAACTCTGCGCACCGTTGAAACACACTAAAAACTCACTGGCCTACATTATTTTGTTCAAAATATCCAAATGAATTTTTTTACATGTAAATAAAAAAAATTGAAAATCTTAGAAACTAAAAGGTTTTTTAGTTGGTTGTATTTGTGTTTTCTCACTAACAACAGCGCACCGTTGAAACACACCAAAAAATCACTTGCCTACATTATTTTGTTCAAAATATCCAAATGAATTTTTTTACACGTAAATAAAAAAAATTGAAAATTTCAGAAATTAAAAAGTTTTTTAGCTTGTTGTAAATGTATTTTTTCACTAACTTCTGCGCACCGTTGAAACACACTAAAAACTCACTTGCCTACATCATTTTGTTCAAAATATATATATGAATTTTTTTACACGTAAATAAAAAAATTGAAAATTTCAGAAATTAAAAAGATTTCTAGCTGGTTGTAAAAATATTGTTTCATGCTTCGGGCCGAAAATGAGGGCAATTTTTCGAATTTTCTCGCGTTTCCGGCCCTCTGCATGAAGTCTCACATGTGCACCTGTTTGGGACGGTTGATTTAAGGCATTTTCGCTTGTAAGCCTCACTTCGTTCGGCCTACAGTCCCCGAAATTGCCTAAAATCAATCGTCCAAAACAGGTACACAAATGACTATTTCATTAAACTCTGCGCACCGTTAAAACACACTAAAAACTCACTGGCCTACATTATTTTGTTCAAAATATCCAAATGAATTTTTTTACATGTAAATAAAAAAAAATTGAAAATCGTAGAAACTAAAAGGTTTTCTAGTTGGTTGTAAATGTGTTTTCTCACTAACAACAGCGCACCGGTGAAACACACCAAAAAATCACTTGCCTACATTATTTTGTTCAAAATATCCAAATGAATTTTTTTACATGTAAATAGAAAAAATTAAAAATTTCAGAAATTAAAAAGTTTTTTAGCTGGTTGTAAAAATATTTTTTCACTAAACTCTGCGCACCGTTGAAACACACTAAAAACTCACTGGCCTACATTATTTTGTTCAAAATATCCAAATGAATTTTTTAACATGTAAATAAAAAAAATTGAAAATCTTAGAAACTAAAAGGCTTTTTAGTTGGTTGTCAATTTGTTTCTTCACTAACCACTGCGCACCGTTGAAACACACTAAAAACTCCCTGGCCTACATTATTTTGTTCAAAATATCCAAATGAATTTTTTTACATGTAAATAGAAAAAATTGAAAATCTTAGAAACTAAAAGGTTTTTTAGTTGGTTGTAAATGTGTTTTTTCACTAACCACTGCGCACCGTTGAAACACACTAAAAAATCACCTGCCTACATGATTTTGTTCAAAATATCCAAATGAATTTTTTTACACGTAAATAAAAAAAATTAAAAATTTCAAAAATTAAAAAGTTTTCTAGCTGGTTGTAAAAATATTTTTTCACTAACCACTGCGCACCGTTGAAACACACTAAAAAATCACTTGCCTACATTATTTTGTTCAAAATATCCAAATGAATTTTTTTACATGTAATTAAAAAAAAATTGAAAATCTTAGAAACTAAAAGGTTTGTTAGTTGGTTGTAAATGTGTTTTTTCACTAACCACTGCGCACCGTTGAAACACACTAAAAAATCACTTGCCTACATTATTTTGTTCAAAATATCCAAATGAATTTTTTTACACGTAAATAAAAAAAATTAAAATTTCAGAAATTAAAAAGTTTTTTAGCTGGTTGTAAATGTGTTTTTTCACTAACCACTGCGCACCGTTGAAACACACTAAAAACTCACCACTCTCAAAATATTCAAATGAATTTTTTTACATATAAATAAAAAAAAATGAAAATATTAGAAACTAAAAGGTTTTTTAGTTGGTTGTTAATGTGTTTATTCACTAACCACTGCGCACCGTTGAAACACACTAAAACTCACTTGCCAACATTGTTTTGTTCAAAATACCCAAAAGAATTTTTTTACATGTAAATAAAAAAAATTGAAAATCTTAGAAACTAAAAGGTTTTCTAGTTGGTTGTAAATGTGTTTTCTCACTAACAACAGCGCACCGGTGGAACACACCAAAAAATCACTTGCCCACATTATTTTGTTCAAAATATCCAAATGAATTTTTTTACACGTAAATAAAAAAATTGAAAATTTCAGAAATTAAAAAGTTTTTTAGCTCGTTGTAAATGTGTTTTTTCACTAACCTCTGCGCACTGTTGAAACACACTAAAAACTCACTTGCATACATTATTTTGTTCAAAATATCCAAAAGAATTTTTTTACATGTAAATAAAAAAAAAATGAAAATCTTAGAAACTAAAAGGTTTTTTAGACAATGCTTCCACTTTAAAAGGTTTTTTAGTTGGTTGTAAATGTGTTTTTTCACTAACCTCTGCGCACTGTTGAAACACACTAAAAACTCACTTGCATACATTATTTTGTTCAAAATATCCAAAAGAATTTTTTTACATGTAAATAAAAAAAAATGAAAATCTTAGAAACTAAAAGGTTTTTTAGACAATGCTTCCACTTTAAAAGGTTTTTTAGTTGGTTGTAAATGTGCTTTTTCACTAACCACTGCGCACCGTTGAAACACACTAAAAAATCACTTGCCTACATTATTTTGTTCAAAATATCCAAATGAATTTTTTTACACGTAAATAAAAAAAATTAAAATTTCAGAAATTAAAAAGTTTTTTAGCTGGTTGTAAATGTGTTTTTTCACTAACCACTGCGCACCGTTGAAACACACTAAAAACTCACTTGCCTACATTATTTTGTTCAAAATATCCAAATGAATTTTTTTACACGTAAATAAAAAAAATTGAAAATTTCAGAAATTAAAAAGTTTTCTAGCTGGTTGTAAAAATATTTTTTCACTAACCATTGCGCACCGTTGAAACACACTAAAAAATCACTTGCCTACATTATTTTGTTCAAAATATCCAAATGAATTTTTTTACATGTAAATAAAAAAAAATTGAAAATCTTAGAAACTAAAAGGTTTTTTAGTTGGTTGTTAATGTGTTTTTTCACCAACCTCTACGCACCGTTGAAACACACTAAAAATTCACTTGCCTACATTATTTTTTTCAAGATATCCAAATGAATTTTTTTACATGTAATTAAAAAAAAATTGAGAATCTTAGAAACTAAAAGGCTTTTTAATTGGTTGAAAATGTGTTTTTTCACTAACCACTGCACACCGTTGAAACACACTAAAAAATCACTTGCCTACATTATTGTGTTCAAAATATCCATATGAATTTTTTTACACGTAAATAAAAAAATTGAAAATCTTAGAAACTAAAAGTTTTTTTTAAAATGAAAGCAAAATAAAATGATCGAGTCTGGTTTTTGACAATTGAAATTCACCGTTGGAACGCACTAAAAAATCACTTGCCTACATTATTTTGTTCAAAATATCCAAATGAATTTTTTTACATGTAAATAGAAAAAATTGAAAATCTTAGAAACTAAAAGGTTTTTTAGTTGGTTGTAAATGTGTTTTTTCACTATATACTGCGCACCGTTGAAACACCCTAAAAACTCACTTGCCTACATCATTTTGTTCAAAATATCCAAATGAATTTTTTTACATGTAAATAGGAAAAATTGAAAATCTTAGAAACTAAAAGGTTTTTTAGTTGGTTGTAAATGTGTTTTTTCACTAACCACTGCGCACCATTGAAACACATTAAAAAATCACTTGCATACATCATTTTGTTCAAAATATCCAAATGAATTTTTTTACATGTAAATAGGAAAAATTGAAAATCTTAGAAACTAAAAGGTTTGTTAGTTGGTTGTAAATGTGTTTTTTCACTAACCACTGCGCACCATTGAAACTCACTAAAAAATCACTTGCCTACATTATTTTGTTCAAAATATCCAAATGAATTTTTTTACATGTAAATAAAAAAAAATTGAAAATTTCAGAAATTAAAAAGTTTTTTAGCTGGTTGTAAATGTGTTTTTTCACTAACCACTGCGCACCGTTGAAACACACTAAAAAGTCACTTGCCTACATTATTTTGTTCAAAATACCCAAAAGAGTTTTTTTACATGTAAATAAAAAAAATTGAAAATCTTAGAAACTAAAAGGTTTTTTAGTTGGTTGTATTTGTGTTTTCTCACCAACCACTGCGCACAGTTGAAACACACTAAAAAATCACTTGCCTACATTATTTTGTTCAAAATATCCAAATGAATTTTTTGACACGTAAATAAAAAAATTGAAAATTATAGAAATTAAAAAGTTTTTTAGCTGGTTGTAAATATGTTTTTTCACTAACAACAGCGCACCGTTGAAACACACCAAAAACTCACTTGCCTATATTATTTTGTTCAAAATATCCAAATGAATTTTTTTACATGTAAAAAAAAAAGAAAATCTGAGAAACTAAAAGGTTTTTTAGTTGGTTGTAAATGTGTTTTTTCACTAACCACTGCGCACCGTTGAAACACCCTAAAAACTCACTTGCCTACATCATTTTGTTCAAAATATCCATATGATTTTTTTTACACGTAAATAAAAAAAATTGAAAATTTCAGAAATTAAAAAGTTTTTTAGCTGGTTGTAAATGTGTTTTTCACTAACAACAGCGCACCGTTGAAACACACCAAAAACTCACTTGCCTACATTATTTTGTTCAAAATATCCAAATGAATTTTTTTACATGTAAATAGGAAAAATTGAAAATCTTAGAAACTAAAAGGTTTTTTAGTTGGTTGTAAATGTGTTTTTTCACTAACCACTGCGCACCGTTGAAACACACTAAAAAATCACCTGCCTACATTATTTTGTTCAAAATATCCAAATGATTTTTTTTACACGTAAATAAAAAAAAATTGAAAATTTCAGAAATTAAAAAGTTTTTTAGCTGGTTATAAATGTGTTTTTTCACTAACCACTGCGCACCGTTGAAACACACTAAAAAATTACCTGCCTACATTATTTTGTTCAAAATATCCAAATGAATTATTTAACATGTAAATAAAAAAAATTGAAAATCTTAGAAACTAAAAGGTTTTTTAGTTGGTTGTAAATGTGTTTTTTCACTAACCACTGCGCAGCGTTGAAACACACTAAAAATTCACCTGCCTACATTATTTTGTTCAAAATATCCAAATGAATTTTTTTACACGTAAATAAAAAAATTGAAAATTTCAGAAATTAAAAAGTTTTTTAGCTGGTTGTCAATGTGTTTTTCCACTAACCACTGCGCACCGTTGAAACACACTAAAAATTCACTTGCCTACATTATTTTGTTCAAGATATCAAAATGAATTTTTTTACATGTAATTAAAAAAAAAATGAAAATCTTAGAAACTAAAAGGCTTTTTAATTGGTTAAAAATGTGTTTTTTCACTAACCACTGCGCACCGTTGAAACACACTAAAAAATCACTTGCCTACATTATTTTGTTCAAAATATCCAAATGAATTTTTTTACATGTAAATAAAAAAAATTGAAAATCTTAGAAACTAAAAGGTTTTTTAGTTGGTTGTAAATGTGTTTTCTCACTAACAACAGCGCACCGTTGAAACACACCAAAAAATCACTTGCCTACATTATTTTGTTCAAAATATCCAAATGAATTTTTTTACACGTAAATAAAAAAATTGAAAATTTCAGAAATTAAAAAGTTTTTTAGCTGGTTGTAAATGTGTTTTTTCACTAACAACTGCGCACCGTTGAAACACACTAAAAACTCACTTGCCTACATTATTGTGTTCAAAATATCCATATGAATTTTTTTACACGTAAATAAAAAAATTGAAAATTTCAAAAATTAAAAAGTTTTTTAGCTGGTTGTAAATGTGTTTTTTCACTAACCACTGCGTACCGTTGAAACACACTAAAAACTCACTTGCCTACAAAATTTTGTACAAAATATCCAAATGAATTTTTTAACCTGTAAATAAAAAAGATTGAAAATCTTAGGAACTAAAAGGTTTTTTAGTTGGTTGTAAATGTGTTTTTTCACTAACCACTGCGCACCGTTAAAACACACTAAAAACTCACTTGCCTACATTATTGTGTTCAAAATATCCATATGAATTTTTTTACACGTAAATAAAAAAAATTGAAAATCGTCGAAACTAAAAGTTTTTTTAAAATGAAAGCAAAATAAAATGATCGAGTCTGGTTTATGACAATTGAATTTCAATTGTCAAAAACCAGACTCGATCATTTTATTTTGCTTTTACCTTAGTTGGTTGTAAATGTGTTTTTTCACTAACCACTGCGCACCGTTGGAACACATTAAAAATTCACTTGCCTACATTATTTTGTTCAAGATATCCAAATGAATTTTTTTACATGTAATTAAAAAAAAATTGAAAATCTTAGAAACTAAAAGGCTTTTTAATTGGTTGAAAATGGGTTTTTTCACTAACCACTGCGCGCCGTTGAAACACAATAAAAACTAACTTGCCTACATCATTTTGTTCAGAATATCTATATGAATTTTTTTACACGTAAATAAAAAAATTGAAAATTTCAGAAATTAAAAGGTTTTTTAGCTGGTTGTAAATGTGTTTTTTCACTAACAACAGCGCACCGTTGAAACACACCAAAAACTCACTTGCCTACATTATTTTGTTCGAAATATCCAAATGAATTTTTTTACATGTAAATAGAAAAAATTAAAAATCTTAGAAACTAAAAGTTTTTTTAGTTGGTTGTCAATGTGTTTTTTCACTAACCACTGCGCACCGTTGAAACACACTAAAAAATCACCTGCCTACATTATTTTGTTCAAAATATCCAAATGAATTTTTTTACATGTAAATAAAAAAAATTGAAAATCTTAGAAACTAAAAGGTTTTTTTAGTTGGTTGTATTTGTGTTTTCTCACTAACCACTGCGCACCGTTGAAACACACTAAAAAATCACTTGCCTACATTATTTTGTTCAAAATATCCAAATGAATTTTTTTACATGTAAATAAAAAAAATTGAAAATCTTAGAAACTAAAAGGTTTTTTAGTTGGTTGTAAATGTGTTTTCTCACTACCAACAGCGCACCGTTGAAACACACCAAAAAATCACTTGCCTACATTATTTTGTTCAAAATATCCAAATGAATTTTTTTATATGTAAATAAAAAAAATTGAAAATCTTAGAAACTAAAAGGCTTTTTAATTGGTTGAAAATGTGTTTTTTCACTAACCACTGCGCACCGTTGAAACACACTAAAAAATCACTTGCCTACATTATTTTGTTCAAAATATCCAAATGAATTTTTTTACATGTAAATAGAAAAAATTGAAAATGTTAGAAACTAAAAGGTTTTTTAGTTGGTTGTAAATGTGTTTTTTCACTAACCACTGTGCACCGTTGGAACACACTAAAACCTCACTTGGCTACATTATTTTGTTCAAAATATCCAAATGAATTTTTTTACACGTAAATAAAAAAATTGAAAATTTCAGAAATTAAAAAGTTTTTTAGCTGGTTGTAAATATGTTTTTTCACTAACAACAGCGCGACGTTGAAACACACCAAAAACTCACTTGCCTATATTATTTTGTTCAAAATATCCAAAAGAATTTTTTTACATGTAAATAAAAAAAAAATAGAAAATCTTAGAAACTTAGAAGTTGGTTGTAAATGTGTTTTTTCACTAACCACTGCGCACCGTTGAAACACACTAAAAAATCACTTGCCTACATTATTTTGTTCAAAATATCCATATGAATTTTTTTACACGTAAATAAAAAAATTTGAAAATCTTAGAAACTAAAAGGTTTTTTAGTTGGTTGTAAATGTGTTTTCTCACTAACAACAGCGCACCGTTGAAACACACCAAAAAATCACTTGCCTACATTATTTTGTTCAAAATATCCAAATGAATTTTTTTACATGTAAATAAAAAAATTGAAAATCTTAGAAACTAAAACGTTTTTTAGTTGGTTGTAAATGTGTTTTTTCACCAACCACTACGCACCGTTGAAACACACTAAAAATTCACTTGCCTACATTATTTTGTTCAAGATATCAAAATGAATTTTTTTACATGTAATAAAAAAAAAATTGAAAATCTTAGAAACTAAAAGGCTTTTTAATTGGTTAAAAATGTGTTTTTTCACCAACCACTACGCACCGTTGAAACACACTAAAAATTCACTTGCCTACATTATTTTGTTCAAGATATCAAAATGAATTTTTTTACATGTAATTAAAAAAAAATTGAAAATCTTAGCAACTAAAAGGCTTTTTAATTGGTTAAAAATGTGTTTTTTTCACTAACCACTGTGCACCGTTGGAACACACTAAAACCTCACTTGGTTACATTATTTTTTTCAAAATATATAAATGAATTTTTTTACACGTAAATAAAAAAATTGAAAATTTCAGAAATTAAAAAGTTTTTTAGCTGGTTGTAAATATGTTTTTTCACTAACAACAGCGCGACGTTGAAACACACCAAAAACTCACTTGCCTATATTATTTTGTTCAAAATATCCAAAAGAATTTTTTTACATGTAAATAAAAAAAAAATAGAAAATCTTAGAAACTAAAGGGTTTTTTAGTTGGTTGTAAAAGTGTTTTTTCACTAACCACTGCGCACCGTTGAAACACCCTAAAAACTCACTTGCCTACATCATTTTGTTCAAAATATCCATATGATTTTTTTTACACGTAAATAAAAAAAATTGAAAATTTCAGAAATTAAAAAGTTTTTTAGCTGGTTGTAAATGTATTTTTTCACTAACCTCTGCGCACCGTTAAAACACACTAAAAACTCACTTGCCTACATCATTTTGTTCAAAAAATCCATATGAATTTTTTTACACGTAAATAAAAAAAATGAAAATTTCAGAAATTAAAAAGTTTTTTAGCTGGTTGTCAATGTGTTTTTTCACTAACAACAGCGCACCATTCAAACAAACCAAAAACTCACTTGCCTACATTATTTTGTTCAAAATATCCAAATGAATTTTTTTACATGTAAAAAGAAAAAATTGAAAATCTTAGAAACTAAAAGGTTTTTTAGTTAGTTGTAACTGTGTTTTTTCACTAACCACTGCGCACCGTTGAAACACCCTAAAAACTCACTTGCCTACATCATTTTGTTCAAAATATCCATATGATTTTTTTGACACGTAAATAAAAAAAATGAAAATTTCAGAAATTAAAAAGTTTTTTAGCTTGTTGTAAATGTATTTTTTCACTAACCTCTGCGCACCGTTGAAACACACTAAAAACTCACTTGCCTACATCATTTTGTTCAAAAAATCCATATGAATTTTTTTACACGTAAATAAAAAAAATGAAAATTTCAGAAATTAAAAAGTTTTTTAGCTGGTTGTAAATGTGTTTTTTTCACTAACAACAGCGCACCGTTGAAACACACTAAAAACTCACTTGCCTACATCATTTTGTTCAAAAAATCCATATAAATTTTTTTACACGTAAATAAAAAAAAATGAAAATCTTCGAAACTATAAGATTTTTAAGTTGGTTGTCAATGTGTTTTTTCACCAACCACTACGCACCGTTGAAACACACTAAAAATTCACTTGCCTACATTATTTTGTTCAAGATATCAAAATGAATTTTTTTACATGTAATTAAAAAAAAAAATGAAAATCTTAGAAACTAAAAGGCTTTTTAATTGGTTAAAAATGTGTTTTTTCACTAACCACTGCGCACCGTTGAAACACACTAAAAAATCACTTGCCTACATTATTTTGTTCAAAATATCCAAATGAATTTTTTTACATGTAAATAAACAAAAATTGAAAATCTTAGAAACTAAAAGGCTTTTTAATTGGTTGAAAATGTGTTTTTTCACTAACCACTGCGCACCGTTGAAACACACTAAAAAATCACTTGCCTACATTATTTTGTTCAAAATATCCAAATGAATCTTTTTACACGTAAATAAAAAAATTGAAAATTTCAGAAATTAAAAAGTTTTTTAGCTGGTTGTAAATGTGTTTTTTTCACTAACAACAGCGCACTGTTGAAACACATCAAAAACTCACTTCCCTATATTATTTTGTTCAAAATATCCAAATGAATTTTTTTACATGTAAATAAAAAAAATTGAAAATCTTAGAAACTAAAAGGTTTTTTAGACAATGCTTCCACTTTAAAAGGTTTTTTTAGTTGGTTGTAAATGTGTTTTTTTCACTTACCTCTGCGCACTGTTGAAACACACTAAAAACTCACTTGCATACATTATTTTGTTCAAAATATCCAAATGAATTT